>NC_057808.1:511380727-511637617 GCF_018294505.1 Triticum aestivum
AGACTCCATCTCTCTCTCTCTCTCACACACACACACTATGAATCCATCTCTCTCTCTCACACACACACACACACACCCCACACACACACTAAGACTCCATCTCACACACACATGCTCTAGGCAGAGCATTTGTTCCTACCACCCTTCATCCAACCTTACCCTTATGATAAACAATCACCTTAATTTACTTGTATAACATGGACAAATTCCACTTTACTTTAGTATCAGCAAACTTATCATCGGTACCCTTATAAAAAACGACTTGGCGATGATGGTGTGCCTGCCATCTTGTAATATAGACCGTCTGATCTATATCTAATGGATAGAAAGCAAACTATGATAATTTTACAAAAGATACCCGCACCTCTCTCCACATCCTTATCTCCCACAACCTCATTGCTCAGCAATTAAAAAAGGAAGTCTCTGGAACAATCTAGCATGGTGGCCGCTGCCGCCTACCGGTGCCGTCCATCCCCATGCCTCCGCCCATTCCGACCACCAGTCACCACCACGCTCCACTCCTCCTCACCTTATCTCTCATATTTCATTTTTTCGATGACATTCTCGAGATACCAGTTTTCCGATAAAATTCTTGAGATATCATTAGTTTTTACACATGAGATTACTCCTGCATGGGTCAATCACAATAGGTGTTTTGTAAAAAAAATGCATATTGATGTTCTGTGCAATGCACGAGCATCTTGCTTGTAATTATATAACGCAAATCACGAGCAGAAAGTGACATTTTTTTACACAACCATGTTAACATGGCCACGTAAATCACTAGCTAAAGTAAATACCATTATACTTATATCCCGATGCAAAAGGTTGAGTACATGTCCGAAGAGTAGAGTCGCACACACGCACTCTGTCTCTCAGAATCTCACACACACACACACCAGCTACGTGACGCCCACTTAAGTAGACACGTATGTTACAATTTGTGCACCCGCGGGTACACGTGATGCTGCGCATTTATTTAAGCCGGACGGCAAACCCAAATAGTAGCTGCATTCATTCCCCTCCCGCCTCTTCTCTGGTCGCTGTAGCCCGGTAGCCATGGCCCGGCCAAAGGTAACAACATACGCCATACTCCCGCCGGAGCGGCGTTTTAATATGGAAATTTTAGTGGTCATGCATGCATCTTTTTGTGCTAGCACTCCTATATAAGGGTTGACCGGTCGCTTCCCGCGGACGTGCGCGGGCGGTGGAAGAGGAAGGAGAAGGGAAGCGGGCTGTGGAGTAACGTTTTTTACCACAATTTCTTAGGAAACTGAGTGCAATAATTGAGTAGTTTTGCAAACTACCAGTACTACACCTGAAACGGTTCAAAACCTATACTCCCTTGCCAGCGCGCGCTTCCCGCGTGAAACGGTCAGCGTCGCCCTGGAGCGTCAGTGCCGCGTTAATGCTCGGCCAGAGCGGAGGCGACCTCTCACTGGCGCCGGCTTTGAAGTGGCGCGACGGCCGAGAGAGCGCCGCTTCCCGGTGCACGCGACTGCTCCGCGTCGAGACTGGCCATAGGCCCTGTTTGGATCCATGGGTTAGAGTTAGTTTGAGCTAGTTGGGGATCAAATAGCCCTAAAGTATCCAAGCATGAGGGTTTAAATTGGAGCAAGTTGCACCGAACCCACCAAAAAAACTATCCCACCCAAGAGGTGCTAACTGGAGATAGTTCTCATTGGGACCACTGAAAAATCACTTTTCTCTCTCCATCAAGTGCATTTATTGTCAATCTAACCCTGTCACCCAAACACCTCTTTGGCTACAGTTAGTTCAGGGTTAGTCATGAGTTAGTCTAACCTCTAGCTAAGTTAGAGTATCAAAAAGGAGCAGTATAGGACATGCAAGTTGCTCAAAGCATACAGTCAAATTCGTACGTGAAAGGATTTTTTCTTTTTGAAAACATAACGTGAAAGGAATTTTTTTAGAATGCTCTTGGCATGTCGCTAACATGTGATGAGTTAACCGACCTCAATAGACGGCAAAAACGCCAGCCCGCCGCACTTTGAGAGAGACGAGGAGGGAGAAGCGATACAGGCTGCTGGATTACTAGAGATAGGTGTCGCACGGAAGCCAAGAAATATGGTGATAGCGTGGGTTAGCCATGTACTAGTATGATGTAACTACACTGGGCTGCCGTGTTTCGTACTCTTCCAGTCCACTGTGGAGATGATTGGTTGATTTTATATCGCTGAATAATATTAAATATTATGAGTGCAGATGCTCCACCACGAGGTTCCTTGCTCCTTCTTGGTTGTCGGGAATCTATGTTCTTCCACTCTATTTTTTTACGTGAGCTTTGTTCATCCTTTTGCCAACACGCGAGACATCTAGCATCAAGGTGCACGTGTTATGCAAGGATCGTTCCATCTATATGAAGAACACGTGGGACTGGAACTACGAGACGGACATGTACCCAGGAGTGGACGTACGAACCTGAGTAATGTAGCGCAGTAAGTGAAGTAGAAAGGCACAAATGGTATGAACATGCGTGGCATATAGGGTGTGTTTGGTTGCGTTCTCGTCTCAGCATAGTTGTTCCCTCTTCATGCATGCTCAACTCAACACCCCTCTTCATGCATGCTCTCTTCATGCATGCTTCTAGTGTATTTGTGCTAAACTAGTGTGGACTCATGCACCCTCCATACACTCTACCAAACACCCAAAAGTGGGTCGAGAAGGGAACTCTTGGGCGGCATTTGTCTCTTACTACGTACTACCACTAAATGTTGTACGTGCAATGCACGGTGATGTTATGGAGTACGTGCCTAAGTACTCTACTACTACTATATTAGTTGGAGGCACATATTAAGTTTTATATTTGTTTACGTGTATGCCCCGAGACCTTCCAACTAGACGTGTCTTTCTCTCCAGGTCGCACTTTGTATCGTTCATACCACTAAGTACTACTACGTGTGGTCTCCGACCTAGAAGTGGAAGAAGTGGAGACGCTCTACCATGCTGTTTTTTTGCGCTGGGCTCTACCACGCTGTTCATGTCCCACTCCTTTCGCTGACGTGTGGGACATCCAGCACGTGCCGTGTTTGGCACTCTTCGTAAGAGTTGAAACGCTAGCATTCATCAGAAATAAAAAAATAATTATAAATCAGCAGTGATACTATTTTTTTGAGAACCAATCAGCAGTGATACTATACCACGCGGTTTCCTTGCTCCTCGATATCGGAAAGAATACTTCCATTCGCCAACATGTGGGACGTCGACCATCCTGGTCCACTTGCCATGCACGCAGAAATCCAAGGGAGAGTCACCCCGGTTGTCGCGCCACAGTAACAATGACTAAGACTACCCACAGTGGAAGTAACATAGGTAGTAACATCACACATATCTAGATAAAATAGATGATGTGGCAAGCAATAAATGAAGAAAGAGAGGCATGTGGTAACATAGCTAGTTACTACTAGTATGAGTAACATCACACATATCAAGACAAGATGAGTCTATAGTCTAATAAATGAAGTTTTGCATGTTACCACACATATGTTACTCCCCACTATAGAGGTAGTAACATAGAGTAGTAACATGGGCAATGTTACTACTCTATGTTACTACCCATTGTGGCTAGTCTAATTAGCCGTCAAATCACAGGCCCACTTCCCACTTTGAAGTTGCTCGGACGAAGGAACCATCATGACTTCATTGAATTCCGCTTCTTGAAGAAAACTACTATACCAGCAGTACAGCTAGCTACAGTAGTTACTCCAACAGAGGCCTCCTTTCGTTCATAGGATAGGAATTTTATAGGAATATGAAAATCATAGGAAGTGAGAATACATGCATCTCAATTCCTATAGAGAAAGAGATGTCATTTGATGCATAGGATAGGAGTATGTACCATCGTGAGCGACCGATCTTAGTGCCACTGCACACGAGTGTGTGTCTGATCGATTCGTCCATTATTCGTAAGTTATGCATGGTTGTGTGGTGCCTAATGGTGGTCGTCGAAGGCTAGCCGGCGACAAGAGCGGTTGTCAATACGTGCCGCATGTGCTTCAAAGGCTCGTCATCCATGAGTTCACACTTTACCACCACGCCAGCGTCTGACCGCCCTGGCCTACCGAAACCCCTTCCATCGCTAGTGCGTGCTTCCCGCCTGAAACGGTCAACGTCTCTTCAGAACGTCAATGCCGCATTCACCAGAATTAACTGCAGGTGCAATTGGTGTGTCCCTGACATGCGGGCCAGATGGCCGTTGGGCCCACATGTAAGTAACCCAGCGCATCTGTAGTTAAGTCACTGAAGCAGCGTCCGCATTCACGCCCGACGAACCTACTCCGGCGCCAGTTGTCCATCCGTCTGCCGCGGCTCATTGCCATTCGCCCGCTATATTAACTTGAGCCCCAGCTCCCAGCCATAGCCAAAGACCCACACTTATTCTCCTCCGGTCCCTTCCTTCTGTCGGCACCACTCCAACCATGGCCTCCTGGCGCTCCGAAGCTCTCTTGGACGTACTGTCGCAGGAGCAGACGAGGGACATCGGCGGCTCCGCTCCGGGCGCGCTCCAAAGCTCTCTTCGACGTACTGTCGCAGGAGCAAACGAAGGAGATCGCCGGCACCCCCCGGCCGCCCTCCGCCGCCACGACCACGAAGCCGGCGCGCGTGCGCGGGCGCAGCCGGCAGCGAGGAAGAGTAGTACACGGTAGGTCGCCGCCGCTCTGGTCCCAGGAAGGCCACCGCTACTCCACTCAGTCGACGCCAAGCTTGGTGGGATAAACATCGGCGGCCGATTAGCCGCTTGACGGCGACGTGGAGGCGGAAATCTTCAGAACCTTGTGCTCCGGAGGAGGAGGTTATCGAGGCGGATGAGGAGGAGGCAAAGGCAATGGCCGGCTTTCTCGGGTTCATGGCCGGACATGGTGGTCGGGCGCCGGCGATCGTTTAGATTAGGTTTACAGTAGGTTTTAGTACGGTTTGTGCGAAATATGTAATGAATTTCGTCCAGTTTGTAGGAAAAGTTTTCGAAATGTAATGAATTTCATCCGGTTAATTTGAAATTTGCTTTGTTTGCACGAATTTCGTCCGGTTAGTTCATATAGTCGTCGAAAGGTATGCAGGCAGCATCGGATGGCATCCATCAGTGTCCTCGGGCAGATGCCGGTGTAAATTTGTGGGCCAGCGCTGGAGATGCCCTAACTATCATGCTATAATCGCTAACAGTGCTCCATTATTTGGCAGGGAACAGTTATCCCTCGATCAAAATCAGATCCGCGGTGTTTCGCACTCCTCCCGCGGAAGAGTGTAAACTCTTGCTTACATAAAAATGGAGCAAGTGGACGGCACTGTAGCACGTCATATCACTCAAACTAGCCCGCCTAACAAGCGGGAAAGCACCGCCCTCGTCATTTTGTTCTGGATTTCTATCGATCGATCGCGCAAAAATGTTATGCTTCACAAGTTCTAAAGGAAAAGGCGGCACACTTACGACTCGTGCGCGTCGCACCCCCGACATTCCGGCTCGCACGCCGCTCACCAGAGGGGACACGCGTTGTCTTGCAATTTCACTAACATGTGGGAATGTAATTGAATAAACCGTCGATAGCCGAAATCTAATCGCTCGGCGGGCGTTGGCTGAGAAGAGATCGCCCGCCCGCTGCGCACGGACTCCAAGAAATATATGGTGATAATGTGAGGTGGGCCATGCTGGAGTCCGGACCGCTTCCGGAGCCCGCTCTGACCGCCCTGGCCCCTCAAGACGCCAGCTGCCCGCTGCATGCATGCATAGCAAGTACTAAAAAACTGGGCTATAAGCCCGCTTATGTGGAGGAGAGAGAGGCATTGACAAAGTCAAGGAGTGGGCTCTGCAAGAGCCCGTCTCTACACGTGCTCCTAGTATAAAAAATAATTCTAAAAAAGGCATAAAAAACAATTGTGTCTAAAAAAAGAAAGGTAAAAAACATTTGAGAGGAAATAGATAGAGAGAAAGTGAGAAAAAGTTGTAACCTTATAGCCAACCTTATAGTCAACAGTATGGTAGCATTACATGAGGAAGGAGGGAGTGGTGCACATGCCAAGTTCACTGGGCTGCCGTGTTTCACACTCCTCCGTCGTAACAGTGGAGACAATAGCTTTCATCAAAAATAAACAATGAATACTCGTTGCTCGTCCTCTATATCGGAAAGAATACTTTCATTCGCCGACATGTGGGACGTCGACCATCCTGGTCCACCTGCCATGCACAAATTTATCCTGGTCTACCCCGGTCGTATCGCAGGCCCAACCTTTCCCACTGTAAGTTGTTCGGACGAAGGAACCATCATGACTTCGTTGAATTCCGCTTCTTCAAGAAAATTTACTGTACCCGCAATACTGCTACCACACGCGAAGACTGGACGGCACTGTACCACGTCATATCACTGAAACCCACTAGGCCAAACTAGCCCGCCTAGGTCATCTATTTTGGAACGGAGGGAGTACATCTCTGCACTGCTATGATTTTGTGTTGTACGTCTCTGTACTTTTGCTACGATTTTCCTACCCTATGAACCAAATGAGGCCTGAATGTATCCGTGTCGACTATTGTCTGATCGATCGCTAAGCCTACAATTTTAGGAGCTAGGGCTATTGGTCGATCGACGACGGATAAGTATAAGCGTACCACGAGCTCATCAGCCCCAACGTTTCTCTTCGGTGAGTGTTTTGCAAGTACTATAGCTCGCACAGTAGCTAGCCTACTAACACCAAGAATCATCAAACAAGCCCTGCTGATATGATAAACAGTTCAAACTTACATCTAAGCATGCCATATATTACATCAAAAGCTGGTGAGGATACATCTGTTTCCATAACTCGGAGAGGGTTCGCATGATTCACTATCAAACAAAAGTAGCAAGTACCGCCCACACAAGACAGTGCACTAGCCCTAAGATGGTTTGATAACACGCATCGTTCTGGTAATTAAACACAGGGCAATGCAAACTACCCTGAAGGATTAGCGCGACCAACTATTTCTTGTCATCGATCTCTCGGGCAATGACCACAGCACGGACAGCGGCATGGGAATCGATCTCTGGGGCGATGTCCACAGGACTGACCGCGACATCGGAATCGATCTCTGGGGCGATGTCCACAGGATGGACAGCGGCATCGGAATCGATCTCCGGGGCGATGCCAACAGGACGGACCGCGACATCGAAAACGATCTCTGGGGCGTTGTCCACAGGACGGGCCGCGACATCGGAATCATCAAGGACGTCCACCGGCACCTGCACAACCCTAACATATTAGCAAGCACATTGCAAATAATCAAAAACCACAACTATGGTAATAAGCCATTATTTTTTACCTTGTGCAGCTCACCGGGGATCTCATCCCTCCGGGGGCCATCTCCTCGTCCTCG
The DNA here is from genome assembly GCF_018294505.1 of Triticum aestivum. Taxonomy (NCBI): domain Eukaryota; kingdom Viridiplantae; phylum Streptophyta; class Magnoliopsida; order Poales; family Poaceae; genus Triticum; species Triticum aestivum. Next base: position 511,388,085 of record NC_057808.1, read on the forward strand.
ATGGGGGCCATCACCTTGCCAGGGGAATACTGCTTCTCAACGGCGACTATCTCCTCAAACTCGGCCTTGAGCCTCGCATAGGTGGCCATCAGAGTTTCTGGGGTAGGCACGGTGGGGCCCTTGCTGTTCTTCCAACTTTCTTTGAGGAGTTCGTCCGCCAACGTCGTCAACTCTTTGGCCAGTGCTTGTTTCTTGGAGTTCTTCGTCTCCATGGGTTGGCCCGCCAACATGGTCAACTCGTTGGTCGGTGCTCGCTTCCTGGAGATCGCTGTCTCCAGTGGGTTGTCCGCCGGCAACTCTTTGCCTAGTGCTCCAGGATCCATCAATGAACTGACAAACAAAAAGCAATCGAAAGGAAACCACAATCGCAATGAAAACGGGAAAAGAATAGGCTGTGAGAATCGGTCGGTGCTTCGCAAAAAGAAGATTCTTGGAATGAAAATATAGCAGCATAACTGATTCGCCCACCTTTCCTTCGTCGGTACAGAAGAAAAATGGCAGAAGTGAGTAGCCTGGAGTGAGGTTTTCTTCAAGAAAGGGAAGAAAGGGCTTCAACGAGCGTTCCAGTGAAATGATGGTTGCTTCGTCCAGTCCAACTTGGAGGCCACCTTACCACTGCTGGTAAAGGTGTGGGTTTTGTGATATGACGGGTCATGACGGCCACACCGGGGTGACAGGTGAGTCTCGACTGTAGCACCTCGCTGTGATTTGGTGGATGGCACGCGGGCCCGGATGCTTTGATGTCCCGCATGTAGATAGAGCGGCTAGTCATATAGGAGTGCTCAATATTGTGCACCGCGACCAAGGCGGAGAGGAAAACGAGAGAACTACGTAATTAATGCATGAGTTTAATTAGGGTAGTTTTGTAAAGTACGAGATACATTCCTCCAATCGCAAAATGCCTTGGTTCATGAGATTTGAGATTTGAGCCCTATAAACCGGAAGGGAGGGAGTACTGCACGCGGTGTAGTCTAGTCACTTGTTGAAATCTCTAGAAAGGCAAATACTCCTTTCGGTTTACAGGGCTATACTACTCCCTCCGTCTAGGTGTGTAAGTCATCTTATGAAAACCAAATAGTCCCAAAACACTTAGGTGCGGTGCATTAACTTCTACCTTGTTTCTTGTTTCTTGACATATCAACCAATAAGAGATGAGAGGTGTGCATGCCTTTAATGACTTGAGACTACCAAACACGACATGCAGTGGCTAGTTCATTGCATGCAATGCTATTAATTAGCAAATAAACATTGGTGACCCCAGGAGGAAACGGTGCTAAGCGCGTGGACCTATGCAGAATGAGTATCAACCAATGGATGATGGAGTTTAATTGTTAAACAATTCAATGAGGGAAGCTTAGCTACAAATTCAATGACTTACTCACCTAGACGGAGGGAGTAGCAAGTACTAGTACTACTACAATAGTGGGCTCAAATAGCAATTTTGTCTCATGCAAGAGCCTGGCTACTATATGCGTGCTCCAAGGCACCGCACCACGCGAGCGTTCGCAACTGCCACGTTCGGGTTGCGCTTGGCTCTTCGCCTCTTCGAGAAGACGAACAATGATGTTACTCCTACTTCTACAGTATCGAATCCACTGCTGCATGTCCGTCCACCTCGTGCGGGAGGGATAGCGTGTAGCGAAAGCTTCTACTTACTGCTCCTGCCTTTGCGTCTATGACAGGTGGGCCCAACAGGTGGTTGGCCCTCCTGTCATGCAGCCAAAGGCAGGTGCAGTTAAGGCACCGGAGCTCAGTCCGCGAGGGAGAGGGCGTTGTAGTAATCAAACTTCTCGGTCTTGTACGAGTTGACGCGACACATCAAAGCACTGCACTCGATATAAGTCTTTTTACACATTTCAAATGGACTACAACATACGGATGTATGTAGACATATTCTGCTTCGTATGTAGTCACTTGTTGCAATCTCTAAAAAGACTTATATTTGGAAACGGAGGGAGTACAACGCATGCATGCATGCCGTGACTTTCCTTTTGATACTTGCATGTGTTGATTTGATGCACCTTGCCAAATTTTGACTATAAATTTAACTAACCAAATTTTCATGCATGTCACAAAAAATTACGGGGCTGTTTGGATTGTGACTATGTTTGTCTTATGTTGCCACATTATTTTTCCCACACTTGCCACACTTGCCTAACTTGAGTTGCTCAAATTGTTAGACACACTTTGGCTTGCCTAAGGGAATCTTGCCACAATTTTTGTGTCTATGACATGTGGGGTTCACTGCTAATAAAAAAATTCTTGTCTTAGGTGTGGCTAATAAAAAAGACTTATATTTAGGAACGGAGGGAGTAGAAAATATAAATAATAATGCATGTTGGGGCAACCCACGTTTCCGCTAATTTTAGCCGTGGGCTTGTTCACAATTTTTACGAGGGGGTGGTTGTTCATTTAATGGAGGGACTTGTAGTACCAGACTTGAACGATACAAAGTGCAACCTGGCACACCGTAACACCACTTGTAACAAGCGGGTAGCTATCTCAAAAAACAATCAACAACTAAAAAAACCGCGACCTGGCATGTAGTACACAATTTTAAACGATTGTTTTGATGGAGTGAAAAAGGAAAACTACCCCACTACGTATATATAGGCCGGAGCCTCCGCGCTTGCTTGCTAGGGTTGCTCTATTCACACACTCTCATCCTCTCCAGATCTAAACAAGATAGGGGTGGTAACACTGTCTTTCTCCCTTCAAAAAACACCGTCTTTCTATCCTCACCGCTGGTTACAGATCTGGACGTATCCCCCTCCATCGGTGAAGGGGAGGAGGGGCAGCGTTTAGGCCGTCGTCGACAGCGAGGGAGGAGACTCACTGCCGGCCGCACCGTTATCTCTGGCCGAGCGCCGGCGCGGGAGGTCCTCCGATCCCTTCGTCGTTGCCTGTGGGCGGATCCGGCCTCCCGCCGCCCACCTATCCACATCCCGACGACCTTTAGGTATATCTTCGTTCGAAACCGCCTTAGCTCTACTTCCCCAACTCGCTACGTCGCTGCATGTGCATCATTTTCTACCTCTCAGCCCCTCTCGATCGGATGGTCCAACGTCACCTATTTTTTTTCTATTGTTAGAGGTAAAGCTACTTCATGGAGTCGAATCTTGTACTCCCTCCGTCCGGAAATACTTGTCATTGAAATGGATGTATCTAGATGTATTTTAGTTCTAGACACATCCATTTTGATGACAAGTAATTCCGGACGGAGGGGTACTTGGTTCAAACAAGAAATAAAGTGGGGGTGGGGGAATTTAGTATGTACATCGGACTTGGTACAAACAGGAAGGAAAGGGGGTGAAAGTAGTACAGACTGGTCATCCAACCGGTCTCTTGGTCGAAAAGGGAAATATAGGGGTAACGCTGTACACAGTGGTATGACCAGGACTAGATTTGCTATCCACACATAGGAGTAGGTGGCTAGAGTGAACAAAAATGGGACCAACCCAGATATGTTTCTTGGATGTTTGTTTCTCGGGGCAACAAACTATGAATCACCACTTTATGCCCCTGTTTACGTACATGGTGCTGGACTGCTGGTGCACCCACTGTCCCATGCCCTTATACCAAATATTTAGCTGTTCTTAATCTAATGTCCCTGGTAAAAATGAAGCCATGCCACTGTTATAAGCCATGACAAGTTTAGCCAAATGTTTTTGCCTGTAATTGTTTGAGACTCTGACTGTTTCCTCTGTACCTTTTTGTGCAAACAGGGATATCCAATTCACCTGGTTGCTGTTGTGACCTTTTGGTGCACTGCACAAAACTCTTCTTAAAAGAAGTGACTTTTGTGCTGTTTAACTGGAATGTCAGAATGGAACAGTTTGTTCATTTCGGTGGAACTGCACAAAGGGAGATCTGTGTTACAATCCTCATCATCCATATTGGCGCCATAACCTTCCTTTAGGTAAGAATGATATTTAATGCATGTGTTCATCTCTATTTTCCGACTGCCATGAGAAAATAATGCTATTTTTTACTAGTACACTTGTACTCCCTCACTGACAAAACCAATTCTGAAATAGAAGGCCAATCATGTACTTGGTTTCACCAACTGGTGAGGAGAAAGAGAAACAGAGCATGAAGAGGAGGAGGAAGAAGAATAAACAGTGCCAAAGCGATCTTGCTGAAGCCAGAGGCCTCAGTCGAGGCCATTCAAGGGCTCCGGCAACGACTACCTTACATGTGAGACGATCCTCCAGGGAGCCCTTCCACTTCTGCTGTCTCACTTAATTAATTAGGAGTACTTAAGTACCACTAATTTATTGCTGCCTAATTTTCCTGTCGGAGTTAAACAAATCTTTAGTAGGACCCTATGCTGAATCATGTACGTGTGTATGTTTGTCTATGGAGGTGAATCATGTGGTGGAGCAGGGAGGGAATATTATTAGTGTCATGACATAATAGTGCTATTGTTTTGCATGTCAATTTATTGCCATTGGTTCAATGAGGCAATGTTTTGCGTATTGTCCATCATGAATTTGATGCTACTGTTAGAGTAATATGCTAATGTCTTCCTATCCTTTCTCACTAAGCTAATGAAGGTTTCACCTTGTTCCTACTTGTGCAAACAGGGATCATGTTGTGCCAATCATACATTTTAGTGGAACTACACAAGACAATACAATGAACTGTATCCCAGCCAGTGCTTTAACTCTGCTGGAAGTTCTTGATAATCTTTCGATATAATCTCAGCACTGGTAAACAAGAGTGATTTCAACCATACATTTGAAGTGCACAAAAATATATACTATTGAGTGATTCCAGTGAGTGCTTTATCATCTCTTATGGGACTACATGAATAAGCTTTTTTTCTCAGGTTGGTACGGGCCTAAGGCCTTCATCCATATTAGTTTGTTGTCATCTCTATTTGTATCGTGCTACTGTCATGAGAAACTCCTTTATCTTTGCACGTTAAAGTTTTGCAAACTATGATAAATGGCAATGCTTTGAGTGTTGAGCTAATTGGCACTGATTAAATAAACTAATACCTCTCTTTAAGCAAGACTACTATGTTGCTAACTTTACCCATTAAGATAATGAGGGTGCTTCTATTTGTTAGTGTATGTTTCATCAACTAGTCCCACTATTACAGTAATCTCACTCTCTCAATATATGTGCCAACAGGGATGCTCGATTTTGGTGGAACTGCACAAAAACTTTGGGTGCTTCATTGACTCGACAGCTTCCGTCCTTTCCTGTCAGACGCTAATCTCGGCTTGCTTTCTTCCTTCGCTGTCAGTCGCTTCGCTTATCTCGGCTTCCAGTCAAAGGAAATAGTAATTGATATGCTACCTCACACAGGTTGGTACTGGTCTTTATCCTGATTATTGTGCTTGTCATGTATTGGTAATTTGGTATTGTGCTACTGTTTGCCGATTTTATAAAGGAGTAACTTGGAGCCTGAACTCGCAGGCAAATCATTGCATTGGGTGATTTCAGTAGAACTGCACAAAATGATCAGATGGACAGATACTTATGCTGCTGCTATGTACTCCAAAGTTCACTCAGACAAACATCGATGTTGACAAGAAGTGCCTATATTCATTCGAGTATCAACCGGCGTCAACCAGTTGTCAAACTCCCTAGTATTAGGAGAGTGAACGCCAAAAATATTGCTTGGCGCATAGCCCAGAAGAACACAGTCCAGTCTTTGGTCCCAACTTGTGCCTTTTGGTTATCGGCAGATATGGTAGCGAACTGTATGGCATGGAGTGTAAAGATTCCAGACAAGTTGGTTGACGCGTATATTCATCTAGCACTTAATCAGTCTGCACGCCAGGGATGCTCCATTTCAGTTGAACTGCACAAAAAATTTGGGTGGTTCATTTTCTCAACCGCCTCCTTTCTCGTCTGCAATGTAGAATTTTGGCGAGCTACAGGACCAAGATGAGCCAGTAAACTAGTTGGATGAAAGTAGTGGCCAAGTTGCTCAAACCTCACTCGGCACGAGGCCACTATTTGAGGATAAACCTACAAGCAAAGTTCAGATTGTGTGTGCTGCCTCTTATGTACTCGAAAGTTTACTCGTACAAGAATTAATTTTAGCAAGAAGTACCTCCGACTGAACACCATTTACCAGTCTGTACCCTAGGTAATTAAAGTTCGTCCATGGATCATATTGGTTGTGATCTCAATCATTTGGATGCATAAACATACTGAACATGTGTATATCTGAATCTTTTTGTGAATTATGTATGAATATTGTCGTGTGATCTATCAATCATTTGGATGCATAGATATGCTGAGCTTGTGTATATATGAATCTTTTGAGTTGTTGATAGTGAATGTTGTCTATGAATATGAACGTGTCCTGTGAACCTGAGTTTGATACGAATGTTTACCTTTTCTGTTGTATTTGTGTGTGAACTTGTTAGTATGCCTACTGTGGGGTATTTGACGTGTGGGTGTCAACGGCACACCTTCTTCCCGAGAAGAATTGCACCTGCTTTGTTAGAGTAGCAACAGCGCATCAGCTCTTTTCAATCTTTTTATTACTCTGTCTTCCCCTCTCCCCCGCTCAACCCCTGCCATAATGTTTTCGGCCTCAAAACAAACATAGTACTGTGTTGTTTTTGGGGCTTGATGAAAAATCGAGTGCTGGTTTCTGTAGGTTGGCCCGCCCAGCAAATGGGCTGTTGGTCCACCACGACGGACTGGGAGGCTAAAAATACAAGTTGTATGGTGCAGAGGCAAGTAAAAAAGCTATTGAGAGCCATCCACTGAAGAAAAAAATCGCTCCTGATGTGCTTCTTCAGTCGTGCCGCCGGCCCCCTCTTTAATCCAGTTCGCTCGGGGATCTGGTATCATTTTTTTCCAGAGGGCGAACAAGTATCAGCTAGGCCTAGGTTTTGTATTTTAACATGCGTAGCCCACGACATATAGAGACAGTGGTTTCAACTTATTTTTTGAGGTCCATACCAGCCTATGGGCTTTTTCTTAAAGATCAGCAGCCCAATGTATTTTTTTAATAAAACGCATGTCTCTGTTCTATTTATCTATATATAAAAATAATAATGTTGTGTCCAATTTATGTTTCCCCTTCTAACCACATTATATATATTTATATTATTACTATTATCGTATATTTTATAGAGACTTATATATACATTATAAAAACGTCCCACGTGTTATTAACTTACAAAAGTAAATGTTTAACAGAAGTTGGCAAGGAAAATCCTGGTTGTTTTTGACTCACAGGCAAGGAAAATCCTGGTGATTGCGTACAAAATCTTGCGAAGATTTTAAAGACCAATTTAATAATAACGCGCTCATTTTTATTCTGAGCAATAACTCGCTAATTTTTTAATTATATATATATAATGTGCCTCTCCGGTTTATTCTTTGATATTAATTGCTCCTTTTAACATAACATTATATATATATAACGAGCCCAGCTAATTCATTTCAAGGAAGTGCAAATGGGCTGGGATTTCTTAGAAAATATAAATGGGCCTGATTGACGCCAAATTATTTGTTCACCCAGCCCAGCAAATGGACTGTACATTCTAGAAAACATGGGTTATATATATGCCACATTTTTGCAGGCTGACATGTGGGCCAATAGGTCGAAGCCTACGCAGGGCGTTGTCAACTTGGTCAACAAATGATTGTGACATCCACAACCATTGGATTTATATCCAACGGCCGGCATGCACCTTCAATCTCTCGTCTTCTTCCTCCAGCGTCGCCGGGACCGCCTGGTCCGGCCTCCGGCGGCTAGCGGCTCAGCTTAGCATGCATCGCTGCGAAGCGCTACCCCACCGCCGACGAGGCTATCCCTCCACCCCTCCACACCTCCTGTTATTCTCCACCGACTGCAGCCCCACGCCGCACCAGAACCAGTTATAACCCTTCTCCTTCTCTCAATCTGCGACTCCACTGCCGCATCTTCCCATCTCCGAGTCGTTCCCGTCCGGGGCCTCGCCGTCGTCCATCGCCTCGCTGCGCTCGGTGCGGCGTGGTCAACAAACGAGAGTCATCGGAAGAGGACTGAACGTGGAGAGCCTGACGGCTGGGACCCACGAGGTCCATGGTTGCATGCAAGGAAAGTTCCTCCCTATTAAGCTGAAAAAATGTTTCCTCCACCTGACAGCTGGGACCCACCGGCTGTTTCTTCGCACGGAAGGAGGTGCCTCCTTGTTTTGCAAAAAAAATTATTCATCCCGTTGACAGCTGGGAACCGTCAGATTTAGTGGCTGACTTGTGTGCCTACTAAGCGGACGTGTACGCATGGCTTTGTCAACTTAATCAACAAATGATTCTAGCAGCTGGACCGTTGGATGTTAATCCAACAGCCGTGCTCCTTCTTCAACCTCTGTTCTTGCTCCTGTCTCCCGTGGGCGGCACCGCGGCTGTGCTGCCGCGCACCCGAACCAGTCAAGTTTCCCACTCCTCTCCATCTGCGACTCCACTGCCCCGTCTTCCCCATCTCCGGGTCGTTCCAGTCTGGGAGTGGTGTTTCCCCCCTGACTGCCCATGGACGCATGCATGCAACGGAACGCGATGTGGTCAACGTGGTCAAGGAACGACTTCCATCAGAAGTGTACTGTACGTGGAGAGGCTGACAGCTGGGTCCACGGCCGCAGCAAGGAAGTGCCTCCTTATTACGCGAAAAATAATGATTCCTCCACCTGACAGCAGGGACCCACTGGACGGGCCACCATATTTTACGAAAAAAATGTTTCCCCCCGACTACTGGGACCCACCTGACGGGCCACCATATTTCGCAAAAAAACGTTCCCCCCGCTGTCAGCTCGGACCCACCGGAAGTGCCTCCTTATTAAGCAGAAAAAATGAATACTCCCCCTGCTAGCTGGGACCCACCTTGGTGGGAGGCTGACTTGTGAGCCTACTAAGTTGACGGGGACGGAGGGCTTTGTCAACTTAGTCAATATGAACGATTCTAGCTCCAGTGACCGTACGATGTCCATCCAACGGCCGTAGTGCTTCTTCAACCTCTGGTCTTCTTGATCCAGCCACCCAAAGTAGCGCCGGTCGTGCCGTGTGCTCCTGCCTCCCGTGGCCGGCTGTGATGCCGCGGAGGCCTCACCGCCCTCTACTACTCCTGCCGCTGGCCAGGCCATTCCTCTACTCACCCACACCCCTTGTTATTCTGCGGCGACGACAGCCTCACACCGCAGCCGAACGAGTGAACCCTCATACTCCTCTACGCGTGGGCATCCACTGCCGTGTCTTCCCCAGCTCCGCTTCGTCCCCTTCCTAGGCCTCGCCGTCGTCCACCGCCGTGGTGCTCTCGGCGCGGCGTTGTCAACGTGGTCAAGAAACGACTTCCATCGGACGTGGACTGTACGTGGAGAGGCTGACAGTTGGGTCCACGGCCGCAGCAAGGAAGTGCCTCCTTATTACGCGGAAAATAATTATTCCTCCACCTGACAGCTGGGACCCACCAGACGGGTCACTGTATTTCGTGAAAAAAACGTTTCCCTCTGACTGCTGGGACCCACCAGCTACATCTTCGCACGCAAGGAAGTGCGTCCGAAAAAAAATGATTCGCCCCCCTGACTGCTGGGACCCACCAGCTACATCTTCGCACGCAAGGAAGTGCGTCCGGGCAAAAAAAAAACGATTCGCCCCCTGACTGTTGGGACCCACCATCTACATCTTCGCATGCAAGGAAGTGCCTGACAGTCGGGACCCACCTGGTCGAAGCGTACGTAGCGTTGTCATTCTGGTCGCGAACGTGTACGTACATACTGGCAGTGGCGGAGCTACAAAAGAAATATTGGGCGGGCCAGAGAGCACAAAATAAGTCATGACATTCAATTTGATGGTTGCCACGGTAGCCAGCGGCTGATGTGCGCTGTAGTACCGTGAGATAGTGCTTTTATCAAGGAACGACCAAGCAAATGCTTCAGTGCAATGCATGGGAGGCTCCTGTCTGCTGCGTTCCTGCTCTACATCGGCGTAGGTCAGCGTTGGGGGCTTGGCTTTATATAAAAAAATTGTTCCAGCCCTGGGCGGGCCATGGCCCATTGAGCCTTGCTGAAGCTCCGCCAGTGCATACTGGTGGATGTAGAGGCGCGCACGTGTCGTAGTAGAGGCGCGCACGTAGCATGTACACGTACGTACAACGGCCAGTGTACAAGAAAGAAAATACGGCCGCGTACGTACATACGGGCGGGGTCTTGAACGCCTACTCGCGCATATATACGTACGGCCAGGCCTCGTGTACATGGCTGGGTCGGAACGGAGAAACAGCGTCGTCGTCGTGTTCATGGGGAGCCAACCGGCTGGGTCGAAACGGAATGCGTCGTCGTGTTTATCGGGAGGGCTTGGACGGAACAGGCGATGGAAACGAGGCCTGGTGTACCGCAGAATGGAGGAAACGGCCTTGTGTTCGACCGGCCACGTTCGAAACGGGATCCTGTTCATCGGGAGGGGTCTGGCGTACCGCAAAACGGAGGAAACGGACTTGTGTTGGACCTCCTACGGTCGAAACGGGGTCCTGTTGATCGGGAGGGGTGTGGCGTACTGCAAAACGGAGGAAACGGACTTGTGTTGCTACGGTCGAAACGGGGGTCCTGTTCATCGGGAGGGGTGTGGCGTACCGCAAAACGGGAATCCACGGGATACTGTTCATCTCCACCGTCGACCTCCTCCAGCCTCCACGGGCTACTGTTCATCCACCATCGACCTCCTCCAGTCTCCACCTGCGACTGTTCATCCACGGGCTCCTATTCATCCAGCCTCCACCGCGCGCTACTCCACCGGCTACTGTTCAACCACCCCTCTCCACGGGCTCCTGTTCAACCACCCCTCCACGGGCTACTGTCCATCCACCCCTCCACCATCTACTATTCATCCAGCCCTCCACGGGATCGTCCTGTTCATCCAGCCCTCCACGGGGTCCTGTTCATCCAGCCCCAACCGGCTCGATCGATCGGGGTCCTGTTCATGCAGAGGCAACGCCACGGGGTCCTGTTCATCCACCCCCACAGCTCACTGTTCATCCACCCCCCCCCCCCGCAACGCTCACTGTTCATCCAGAGGCAGCATCGATCGGCTTCAGTTAGTAGCAGTAGCGAAGGAATCGCTCGATCGGGTTCAGTTAACAGCCATCGATCGATCGCTCGGCTTCAGTAACGCGTAGCCTGCAGTGCAATCGCTCGGGTTCAATTAGAGCCCAACGCCTCGCTCGGGTTTAGTTAGAGCCAACGCCTCGCACACACGCGCGTACGTGTACGAGAGAAACGCGCATCGCTCAGCCCCGACCACCCACCGTAACCGGGAACTCGCCGAAATTTTCCTCGCCCTCGCTTCTACCACGGTTTTTTCCGTCATGGACGACCCAAAGAATGTCATGCAGCTGCGTCTCCGGCCCGCCCAGGACGAAAAGCCCATTTTCTGTCATGATTTTTGTCATAGAAGTAGGAGCCCACCACATCTATGATGATACCGGGTTTTGTCACAATTATCGTCATAGAAGTGTCATAAGTATGACAGAAAAAAATTCGTTCGGCCCAAAATGTCACGGATGTGTCTTTTTTTTGTAGTGGATCAAATGTGAGATGGACGTTCTCATTGTCGTGTCTCTTGAAGCGGTTGAAGAGGTTGCAAAGAACACTGATCCTTGAGTCTCTCTGGGTTGAGACGCCTTCGTTGACCTTGGAGAGCCAGTCCCAGACTAGCTTCGATGTTTCCAGAGCACTCACACGGCCATACTGTCCTTTGGTCAGATGACCACAGATGATGTTCTTGGCAGTAGAATCCAGTTGAACTAACTTCTTGACATCAGCAGGGGTGACACCTTCACCAGTCTTGGGAATGTCGTTCTTGACGACATACCATAGATCGACATCAATGGCTTCAAGATGCATGCGCATCTTATTCTTCCAGTAGGGGTAATCAGTGCACTCAAAGACAGGGCACGCAGCGGAGACTTTGATTATCCCTGCAGTCGACATAGCTAAAATTCCAGGTGGTTAAACCGAATCACACAGAACAAGGGAGTATCTTGCTCTGATACCAATTGAAAGTGCTAGTTATCGACTAGAGGGGGGGTGAATAGGCGATTTTATGAAAGTCTTCAAAACATGGGAGTTATGAACACAAACAATAGAAATGAACCTATTGATATGCAGCGGAAGGTAGGCTACACTAGACAAGCCATAGTCAAGTATGCAATAAAGTGAAAGCACGAAGACTAATAGCAGTTAGGTAGTATGGATCAAGATGGAAGATGGTATGAAGCCAACCAACAATAGTCGTCACACAGTGAAGTCAAACAGATAAGGCAAGCATGCAAATGACTTCACGAAGACAAACTGTAAATAAGTGAGGGAAGAGATAGAACCAGTTGCTTGGTGAGGACAAGGATTTGTTGGACCAGTTCCAGTTGCTGTGACAACTGTACGTCTGGTTAGGGAGGCTGAGATTCAACTTAGAAGACCGTGTCTTCACCTTATTCCCCTTGAGCTAAGGACACTTAGTCCTCGCCCAACCACTCTGGTAAGTCTTCAAGGTAGACTTCCGAACCTTCACAAACTTCGTTCACCGGCAATCCACAATGACTCTTGGATGCTCAGAACGCGACGCCTAACCGGCTGGAGGATTCACAGTCCTCAAGTGTAACAAGTCTTCAGATCACGCGGACAGAAAGACTTCAGTGATGCCTAACACTCTTTGACTCTGGGTGTTTTGGGCTTTGTCCTCGCAAAGATTTCTCTCTCAAATGCTTCGGAGGTGGGTTGCTCTCAAACGACAAAAGCCGTGCACTAACTCTGAGCAGCCACCAATTTATGGTGTAGGGGGTGGGCTATTTATAGCCACTAGGCAACCCGACTTGATTTGTCCAAAATGACCCTGGGTCACTAAGGAACTGACACGTGTTCCAACGGTCAGATTTCAAACACACGCGGCAGCTTGACTTGGGCTATAAGTAAAGCTGACTCATCCAGCTCTGGATAAGATTTGCTCTCATTGTCTTCGCTCGAAGACTTAGGATTTGGTTGAGCATCACTTCAGTCACTCTGACTTTGTTCACTTGGACCCCACTTAACAGTACGGTGGTTCCTATGACTCAACAAAGAAGAAAAGGAAACTACTAAACAACTATGTCTTCGCACTCCATAGTCTTCATGTGAATGTCTTCTCGAGTCATAATCTTTGTTGTGAATATCTTCAGATACCACCATTGTCTTCATTGTCTTCACACATTTTTAGGGGTCATCTCCGGTAGGTAAACCGAATCAATGAGGGACTACTACCTGTGTTATCCTGCAATTCTCACAAACACATTAGTCCATCAACTAGGTTTGTCGTCAATACTCCAAAACCAACTAGGGGTGGCACTAGATGCACTTACAGCAAGTCTCTTTACTCATTTCATAATACATCATCCCGCAACTAACTCATTAGTCACATTGCTTGCAAGGCTTCTTATGATGTGTATTACCGGGAGGGGCCAGAGATACCTCCCCGATACTCGGAGTGACAAATCCTAATCTCGATCTATGCCAACCCAACAAACACCTTCGGAGATACCTGTAGAGCATCTTTATAATCACCCAGTTACGTTGTGACGTTTGATAGCACACAAGGTATTCCTCCGGTATCCGGGAGTTGCATAATATCATAGTCAACGGAATATGTATATGACATGAAGAAAGCAATAGCAATAAAACTGAACGATCAATATGCTAAGCTAACGGATGGGTCATGTCCATCACATCATTCTCCTAATGATGTGACCTCGTTCATCAAATGACAACACATGTCTATGGTTAGGAAACTTAACCATCTTTGATTAACGAGCTAGTCTAGTAGAGGCTTACTAGGGACACTGTGTTTTGTCTATGTATCCACACATGTATCATGTTTTCGGTTAATACAATTCTAGCATGAATAATAAACATTTATCATGATATAAGGAAATATAAAATAACAACTTTATTATTGCCTCTAGGGCATATTTCCTTCAGAACTGATGGCAACAACCAACATAATATGATGGCAAGTAACAACATAACATGATGGCAACTAACAACAAAGATAGGTGGCAACTAATTTTTTTCCCTCTATATGTACTGCCCAAATTGCTCTTTTCTGCCCTGATCTTAGTGAATCCTAACTCTTAGTGAATCTTACACATCCTTCTCGAGCACCTACTGGTAGCAACCCCAACCTAAAAGCTTAGATCAGATCTAGGATAGAACATGGCATATTTTGTGTTCGTTGGAGGGCAAAGGGGAATAAACATGAACGGTCGTAATTCATGTTAGTTATAGATCCATGCGACACAAATCTATGGTGTGTTTGCCATGTCAGTGTGGATCCAGTCGCCATCTACGTGGGCAATCTGAAAGTGAAATTATTGGGGCCAGGGGAAGGAGGAGGAGATAGGAGAACGACCTGTTAGCTCGTTGCCGTGTTTTCCGTCGATGGGGGGGCGCTAGAGATCTGTTTTGGTTGCCATGTCAACTAGAGAAGGAAGACGATGGAGGTAGGGGAAGATTGGTCGATTCAGAGGTTGGAGACGACGACGAACGGTGGCACTGTGGTTCGCAGGCGGATAGGGACGATGGGCGAGAGAGGTTGTGCGGGCTGCGGGGTCGCTCGCCCAGACGTGTGGGCGATCGCGCCACACACCGGACGTGTGGGCTGTGGCTGGGTGTGCCCGGACGCCGTCGTGCGGGCGGGGTTGTGTCGATGCCACACGGGGCGTGCGGCACACCCCCTAGATGCCACACGTGTGGTGGATATCGGCGTCCTACTTCTTTCTTCTTCGCTTGCATTGGTATCTCTCTTCCTCAATAGGGAAAAGCCGGTCCATGCGACAAATGAAGTTGCATATTCGAGTTCTCCCACTCAAACTTGCGCATTTCGGTCTCTGTCCATGCCATTCCGCACCGTCTTTGCCAGTTGCCGTCAGTTTGCCATCGAATTTCCAATTTCCTTACATCTGGGACCCACTACTTCGCCACGTCAATCGCAACGAGGAGGAGACTCGGTTGATCCTTCTGGCCGATGTGGGCCCCAGAATGAGGCCGTAATTTCAATTTTACCCACTATGATGTGTGCCGACTCTGTTGACTACTTGACTTGTTCTTGCTGATGTGGTGGACCATCGTTGAGGCCATAATTTCTATTTTTCCACTCTCGTGTGTGCCGACTCGGTTGACTACCTAACTTGTTCCTGCCAATGTGGTGGACCGCCGCTGAGGTCGTAATTTCTATTTGTCCACTCTGGTGTGTGTCGACTCGGTTGACTCCTTAACCGTTCTTGCTGATGTGGGGACCGCCGCTGAGGTCGTAATTTGTATTTGTCCACTCTGGTGTGTGTCGACTCGGTTGACTCCTTAACCGTTCCTGCCGATGTGGGGGACCCACCATTGAGACCATAATTTCCACTTTGCCACTTCGACATGGGCCCACAAATATTGACTAGGAGACTCTTTTTACCGTTCTTTGATATGTTGGGACCCACCATTGAAGGCACGACACAACCATAATATCCAGAACGCCTCGGGAGCTCAAGAATAGATTTTTGGCGACCGTCGCGTCTCCCATGACACACCGCTCTACCTACTAGCTGCCTATAATAACCGACTGCCCAACATGCTCCAGTGGCACCTTCTCCTCACGCCTCTCGCACAATGATGTCCTTGTAGCATAATTTGTGATAAGTAAGTGTTGAACCCACATGGAGCGAAAAGGATGACACTACCAACACGGGGCGAGTTCATGTTCGCCGGCGTCGAAGAAGAGAAGAAGGGCAACCAAGACGGCGAGGGGGGGGGGGGGGGGGGGACCGAGCGCCATGTGGCGCGCGTGAGCCCGAAGCTTACTTAATTACAAACCAAGCATAGTTCAAATGGTTAGGTTTAGTTTCTATGGATGCTGGATTTGTTATCAATTTATGGTTAGGTTTAGTTCCTACGGATGCTGGATTTGTTATCAATTTATTACCAGCCAGCCATCAAGATCTACCACGAAACTCTACTTTATTCTACCTCGACATACATCGATCGTTGTTACCAACCCAACCCAACCCCCAACCAAGACAAGAGCATCATCACTCGTAGTGGGCAGCATAGCAACCTTCCTTCGCTCGCTCGCTCTCCCTGGTTGTGGTTGTCTCCGCGCGGCGACCACTTCACCACGACCCTCTCCTCCACCTCGGCCTCGCCGCTATACAGCCAGCCGGGCTCCAATCCTTCCAGACCAGACCGCAATTATATAACCACCGCCGCTCCCACCTTTCCAGAACTTTTGCCCCCCTCCCCACCTCTCGTTCCCCCCTCCCCTCCCCACGCGCGCGCGCCGGCGAGATCTGCCCAGGGTGGACCCCCGGCGAGGATGAGCAGCCCCCATGGCGGCCTCGACGACCAGATCGAGCGCCTCATGCAGTGCAAGCCCCTCCCCGAGGCCGAGGTAACCAACCAACCGCCGTCCTCCTCCGGCGCCCTCCCTCTCTTGCCGGTGCCTGCCTTTCTCTCTTGCCGGTGGTCCGGGGCGGGCGGGTCTCGCCAGATCTGGCGGAATTCCGGCCCCGCGGGGCGCCGGCCAGGGCTCCGGGGGAGATCGGGGTTCCGGGGCTCCGTTTCGCTACTAGCTTGCTCAGAAATGGCCGTTTCGCTGGTCCGTGCGGCGGTTTTTCGGTGGTTGCTGGCTACTCTCGCGATTGCGAGCGAAGCAGAGTTGTTATGCTCTCGCAATTGATTGCTGCTCGAGGGGAGGGCCCGTCCTGCTCACGCAAGGTCACATTGATATTCCTGCATGAGACTCACGCAGCGATGTAGTCCTGTTTCTACGAAATCGCTGACTTTTGGCAGCTGCTCCGCTGAAAAAGAAACGAATTTTGGCAGCTGGTTGATCTTTGTTGGGGTAGTTGGAGGAGTCACGCAGGGTGGATTCGTTAGGGAGGCATATGGCTTGTCCAAACCTCCAAGTTTCCACCTTCCGCCAAAGCGATGCCTGCCTTCCATAGAGCTGCTAGATAGGTTACCATTGATTTTGCTCTGATTCTTTAATACTTGCCGTACAGGTTAGAGCACTGTGCGAGAAGGCCAAGGAGATTTTGATGGAGGAGAGCAATGTTCAGGTATACTACTTTACTTCTCTACCGAGATGTCTGCCTTTACTCGACTGGTCAGAGCTTCCTTGCCATGAGCTAGCACATCTTGTCTCGTCTCAACCTTGTTGTGTGCATCACAATTAGTCTCACCATTTTGGTATTCAGAGAAAGCCGCAAGGCACTAGTCGAGTGAACAAGACAAGGATTTGTTATAACTTGTACCGTAAGGTTTTATGAACATTGAACAATACTGGTCTTTCAAACTCTAGAATGTGGTGGTTCTATCTGTTCAGAATAAGATGTACCCTGAGGTAACAGAACTCTGTTACATAACGGATCCTACGATACATTGTTCAACAAGCACAATTGTTTCTGTTGAGAGTGCTAGAGCCGTTACTCGTGGAGTTTCTATTGTTATCATGGATCTTTTGCTCATATCACCAAACACTTTCAGCAAAGTAGATTTTTTTCATATTCGGGAACTCAAAATAACTTGAGTATGTTGGCCAAATCGACGAGTAAACAAAATCAAAGAAAGGAGTGCAAATAACTTTACGAGGAGATGTGCAGACATCTGTACTTCCTGCGGACTAAAAAACAATATGCTCCAATATTGAACCGGGTCTCCCTTGACCCTGACCTCAAACTGCCAAGCACGGGCTCATCAATAGTAATCGCAATATATTGGCAGTTTCAAGGTCAGAAACCTGGTATGATGATATTGTGACAACCACTGTTTTTGAGTCGCGCGACTAGTCGCACTGCCAGGGTTGACTGAAACCCCTCGACTAGTCGAGACTAGTCGTGACCCGTCGACCGGCCAGGCTCGACTCGTCATGAGTCACTACCCCAGAACGACTTGTCGACTCATCGACTCGAAAACCTTGGTGACAACCAAGGTTTACGAGTCGACGAGTCGCTCCGAGGTTGAGACTCATAGACTAAGCGTGAGTAATCTACACTAGCCGACACTGAAGTTGCGACTCATAGACTAGTCGGCACTGAAGTGTAGTCGGCCCTGGAGTTGAGACTCATAGACTAGTCTTGACTAGTCCTTGGACTCATAATCCATGGTGACAACTGACAAGTATGGAAGATTGCTACTGGTATTTCATTCTAAATTTGTACTAACACTAGCAAACAATAGATCTAGTACTTTAAAACAATACTATTTTTACCCATTATAGTAAGCACAGTTTCAATATCACAATCAAGCAATAAATCTCAGATAGCAGAAATAACACACTGTTGTGATGTGCACGCACTTCCTGAATATGTGGGTAAAAGAACAACACTGCATGATGTCTGTTCGTTGCTCCTGAAGTCTGTGCATTCTTGACAAAGGTGATGGGATATAGCCGCTGCTGCTAGGACATGCCTTCCAAAGAAAAACTAGGTCTCCTGAACAACACAAGCAATGTATGGCACTGGTTGACTGTACCATGCTTTCAGTCCTACTATATTGATTAGTGAAAGGTTGAACTAATAAATGCAGCCACGTGTCTTGCTGATAATGGTAGTTGGACATCTCAGCAAAGTTTGCTCCAGCATTTTCCTTAATTACTTGCTTTCAATGGTTTTGGATAGAATATACAAGATGGGGCCACTATCAGAACTCATGCCAAATGTACTATGTTCTGTTTTGTGTCTGGCAACTGGCATGTGTTAGATTTTTTTATGGGCCATGCAGACTTAAGCTAGCCCCACGGAATCTGTGGAACTTGTGCTATGCAATGACCCCTTCATATAATTATGTTCCTCCTGTCTGCCAGATACACGATTGGGTTATTGTTTTGCTGGCAGTTTTAATTTTGGTGTTTTTTTTGGCATACTTGCAGCCTGTAAGGAGTCCTGTTACAATCTGTGGTGATATTCACGGGCAGTTTCACGATCTTGCGGAACTGTTCCGAATTGGTGGAAAGGTACAAGTTCTCTTGTTCATGTTCCTTTGTGCCAAGTTCTTGAGTCATCTATAGTGAAGTGACTGAAGTCTGATCTTCACTTTACTGACGTCTTCTCTGTTTTTATCAGTGTCCGGATACAAATTACTTGTTTATGGGTGATTATGTAGATCGTGGCTACTATTCTGTCGAAACTGTCACGGTAAGAGTTAACGAGCAATATCTCCTTGTAGCTTAGCAAGAAATTTGTGATATATTTGTTACTATAGTAGCTCTTGTGACTAATGTAACCTTGAAATATACAGCTGTTGGTGTCTTTGAAAGTTCGTTATCCTCAGCGAATCACCATTCTTAGAGGAAACCATGAAAGCCGACAGGTAGATTATCACACTCCTACAAAGCTTCTAATGTTCTTTTTTTACATATTTCAGTTCCATTACATTTTTTAAACATTGACAATTTCACTGAATAATTTTGGCATTGCAGATCACTCAAGTTTATGGATTCTACGATGAGTGCTTAAGGAAGTAAGTGTCTTTGTTTGTATATAATGTAATAATGTATATAATCTAGTAGTAAAATAATAAGATGCCTCAGATTATGGTTCCGCTTGTCGTATCTGAGATAAAGCTGGCAACATTAATTGCAGGTATGGAAATGCAACTGTGTGGAAAACCTTTACGGATCTGTTCGACTACTTCCCCTTGACAGCATTGGTATGTATTGCACTTCTGCAGCATTTCCATTGATGGAATGACCTATATGTCAAGTTTTTTTATACGTTATCTAGTGAAATTGACATGCAAACATTTCATAGGTTGAGTCAGAAATATTTTGCTTGCACGGTGGATTATCACCATCCATTGAGACACTTGATAACATACGTAACTTTGACCGCACCCAAGAAGTTCCTCATGAAGGCCCCATGTGTGATCTTCTGTGGTCTGATCCCGATGATCGATGCGGTTGGGGTATTTCTCCTCGAGGCGCTGGATATACCTTCGGACAGGTATTTCTTGGTACAGAAAATTCTTGTTTGCTCAACGTATTATGCCAATTTTTAGGTCAGTTTTCCACTGACCTTGCAACTCCTATCATTTCAGGATATATCAGAGCAGTTCAATCATACCAATAACTTAAGACTTATTGCTAGAGCTCACCAGTTGGTCATGGAGGGATTCAACTGGGCTCATGTTAGTATCTGCTCCTGAGTTCCACACTTGTTTTTGTCTGTGGTCCATACTATATCTAGTTAACACATTACTGCATCAAACAGGAGCAAAAAGTGGTCACCATATTTAGTGCACCTAATTATTGCTACCGCTGTGGAAACATGGCATCAATCTTGGAAGTTGATGATTGCCGGGAGCATACTTTCATCCAGGTACATTATATACATCTCATTTCTACATTTGTTCTGGTAGATTTGATGATTATATATAAATGCTTAAAAATTAATAATTATGTACCCCAAGTGACATAAGTAACTGAAGTGGTTAGGTGATGGGCAGTTAGCCACTGATACATGGATGAGTAGATGCAAGTTGAGATTGGCAGATTATTTTCCAGTGTACATATTTCTGATATGAATAGGAGGACCTGTTGGCATAAGTGTTCGGTTGATATAACAGTATGGCCAATTTGAGAATCCATAGGAAGTCTAACCAAAATGTTTGACCAGTGCTTTTCTCCTTACACAAATTGGATATTTTTGCACATCTAGGATTTTCAGTCATTGAGTTGTTGTGATTTTGTGATTCTGCAGTTTGAGCCGGCCCCGAGAAGGGGAGAACCAGACGTAACTCGTAGAACGCCAGACTATTTCCTGTGATGATGCGGAATCGGTGTCGACCTCTGCACCAAAGGTCTGATAACTAGCTGAAGTTTCCTGGCTGCAGATAAATCTTTTTGCTGAAAATCATCAACCTCCTGTGTGTTATTCTTCTTAATTTTTCCGCCCATGATGCCCCTGGCTGTTTGCGAGCCGCTTCGCCGCATCGTGATCAAAGTGTATACCTACCTACCTACAGCTGGAAGGGTCCATTGTGTTACTCACCTCTCTAACTGAGCTTGAGCATCGAGCAGCGTTTGTATTGTGATGACAGGAAGCCATTTCATTTCCCCCCTGTATTCATAATTTTTTCCCCGTTCGCACATTTCGCCTAATTTTTCATTTTGATGATTATTTGTTGTAGAGATGGACAATGTAGTTGTATGGTTATGGTTCCCTTAGGTGTTGTGAACCCGTATTGATTTTCCGTATAGAATACTTGTAGCATGTTGAGCACTGTCTGTGTGGTGTTGGCTGTGGTATGAATGTTTGTATGGTTAGTGGATATTTTTTGTTTATGAATGATGCAAAGATGTGGGTGTTATCCACAAAGAAGAACAGACATTATTATGCTTACAAATGATTTTCACTCCCGACCAGTATTTTCTTCGAATGAGCATATTTTCCATACTACGGCATTGATCAATATAGGAGTATTTCATTGTGTTTTAATCGCATGTGAATTTAAAAATACCATCACTCTGCATGCTTGATTAGGCAACGTGTACTGTTTTCTGAGCAATGTTCGTCAGCGGCCTAAGATTTGAGCTGTTTGCAGCCACAAATCATAGCGTAACAGAGGCCGATTCTGCAATACGTTGGGAGTAGAAAGCGATGCAGCATTGCCAGGCCCAGTCGGCAACGGGTCCGGGTGGTGACGTGCTCTGGTTGTGCAGGCATGTCGACAGCTTCTTCCTCCCTCGGTCGCTTTCCACTCCCAACATCAATGGTGACGGTACATATGTGGCGTATGATTAAGAACGGACTGGAGGTTAGCGCCGAGCTTCACCGTAGAAGAATTAAACCAGGAGTTTTTTGCGTGGCATGTGATAGAGAGGAAACCATATACCACCGTTTTTGGGCGTGTCCACACTCCGTCCACTTCTGGAAGTTACTACGGGAGGAGAAGGGCGTTTATGTGGCACTTCCACCGGCTCCGTTGGACAACCATGGTGAGCTATCTCGCTGGCTCGTTGAATGGCTTGCTGCTGCTGATGGGGACAAGCGGGAGGCAATGATTCAGGCTACTTACGGTCTATGGCTCGCTAGGAATGCAGCAAGAGATGGGAAGAGGATTGATCAACCACATGAAATAATGGAGTCAGTTTGCTCTCACATGGCGGAATGGAACAACGTGCATCAACTAAAGCCGAGGCCAGAAAGGACGGATCTGCCACAAAAGTGGGAAGCACCTGTAGATGGATGGGTGAAGATTAATTCAGATGGTGCGGTGCATAAAGGAGGGAGTAAGGTTGGGGGTGGAGCTGTGCTTAGGGACCATAATGGGGCATTTCTGGCCGGAGTGTGCCATCATTTTCCACACATTGTGGAGCCTGAAGCAGCGGAGATTTTGGCGTGTAAAAGAGCGTTGCAGGTAGCAGAGGAGATCAATGTACAGAATGTCCATTTGAAGCTAGACTGTTTGCCGGTGTTGCAAATGATCAACCAGAAGGGCATCAATTATTCGGGAGCGGGACCATGGATTCAGGAAATCAAACACATGCTGGAGACGAAGAATGACTACAAAGTGACGTGGGTGAGACGCACGGGTAATGTTGCCGCGCATAAATTAGCAAAAGTAGGGGTAGGCGATGAATTGTGTAAGGTTTGGTTGGGGGTTCCCCAGACTGCATTTTAGATGTAATTTCGGATGACATTCCGAGCTACACTTAGTTAATAAAAGCGGCGATCTTTTCCCCTAAAAAAAACATCAATGGTGACGGTCAGATAAAGATTGTTTCTCCCTCCCTGACATCATCACACCCACTGCCGCGGTGCGATCGTCGACACGTACTAGTTGCGTACGAGCACAAACATGTTCCACTTGGCAAGCACGACTTGTCAACGGCAGTCCACATAGTATGATTCACAGTCAATGTGCTAAGTCAAGCCACACATTCAGATTTCATCATCACATTAATAAAAAGAACTATCGGGTTTATAAGCCTCCATTTTCTTTTCTTTCAAATTTTGATCACAAAATTGACAAATAAAATATGAGTTATATGCAACAAAAAAACATTATCACAGCAAACTTCTGTAGAATGAAGATCCCATAATATGACTGTTGTGGCATACCATTACTTATGGTCAAAGTTTGATCCAAAATACGGGGCGACCAAACCCGGCCACGTAGAGGAATGAAAGGCGATAAGTAAGCATACTGTCTTTTCTGCAGCCATATATGTCCACTGAGGGTTCAGTTTTAAGCACTAACAATGGCGCACATGGCAGTCAGTAGCTGTTCCCATCGAACAAAAACAAGGGCATCACGTGTATACTTTCCTCGTTGCTACTTTGGACAACTGTACAAAAATAAAAACACCACCCGCTAGAGGACGTGCTAGACAGATAAACATACAACACAAAAATGAGGCTGAGGTCAATGGATCTACAGCCTGCGAGACATGGAGGAGGGATCAGATCACCCCTCCTCCGAAGAAATAAACAAAATGCTGCTAACCTTGACTCGCTAATTCGACCGGCCTCACAGGTTCAGATGCGTGAAGATCACCGGCACCAGGTCGACCACCGACCACGCGAGCCCCGCGTACTGCACGAACCGGATGCCCGTGTCCACGTCGTACGCCTTCTGAGGGAAGAGGGAGAACACCCTCTGGAGGTACCCGCCGGCCTGCTTGGCCTCGTCCTTGTTGCCCGAGCCGCCACCAATGTCGGATGGCTTCAGCGCGGGCACGTAGCAGGACGACACGATCGGGATCCCCAGGGTGCTGCACATGACCGGCAGGAGCCATTTCGAGAGCGCCTTGCTGCACGACTTCACGGCCAGGATGGTCGGGATCCCCACCAGGACCCTCCCGGCGTACGCGAGGAGGGGTAGTTGATGGCTGAGAATGAGGGGGGCTTCCGGGCCATGGAAACGGGTGTACGTCTGCTGGACGCCGTAGACCTGAATCGGTAAGGGTAGAAAACAGTGTCAATAAGGGTAAACATGATTTATCAACAACTGGAAGGTCATAGGATAGGAGAAACTAGAGCTAGATTTAATTCCAAGAATTCTTTTGGGTGAACTATATTCAGTCAATGGTGAAGACTATTCTCTGTTGATCACAGTTCAAATGTGAATGGTAACTGAATTTCCATCACAAATTCTTAAGTAATATCTACAGTCTGAGAAGAATTCTAACACAAGATTACGAGCAATACGATCTCTGGATCAAGTAACCATATGTCATACACAGAGAGGTCAGAGTTCTTACAATTCCGAAAGCGACCCCGTTGAATGCTGTGTGGAATTCAAAGCTAGGAGTTGGGAATTCTGGCCTTGGATATGCAAAGCACATCACTAGAGAAAGGCTTGCCCAGAAGAATGTAACTGCAGAAGAAAACAACCATGAGAATATTCTATGCCTTTTGAATATCACAATTTATTTATCGCTGGATTCAAAGTAATGTTCAGGCATATGGACATACCATTTTGGCCAGAGACGACAAAGGCATCAACATGATCATGGACAACCAACCAGAATGCAAGGATCACGATGCCAAAAGATATCCCAGCGATAACATCGGTCAAGCTGTGCATGCCCAAGTATACCCTCGCTATCAAATTTCATGTAAAGCCACACAATCAGTATCTTTCAGTAACTGTAAGAGACAGTTCTGTGGAGAAATAAAAAAAACTCACCAATGCCAATTAACGTAACAAGCATGAAAGCTAGAGAAAGACCCGTGGCAATCATGAAACCATCACACGGTCCATATGTGAGGACATAATGCAACATGTATCTGCATTTTTCCAAATCAGTGTTAGCCAGGCAAACCCGATAAATACACAGCAGCACAACCCTTCATACAAAAACAGGGAATATACCCCATCAAACAAACGGTGTTGAGAGTGTGCGATGAAGGCAGTCCATATTCCATGGCATTTTCCTTCTCATCTTCGGTAGCTGTGACCCTCCTCACGGGAGGGGAACACGGCCGAGGAGCTGACACTAAATCCTACACCCACAAATTTCCAAGCTGTCAACAACCAAACCAACCAAAACAGCAAAAACCCAGCTCGCACCCATTTTTGTGTGAGTAGATGGTAACCTTGACAGCGTTGCCAAGGTAATCGCAGAAGGCCAACAGCAGGGTCATTTGCCTCGCCAGCTTGCCATGTCCACTCTACAATATCAACGGAAACAGCTCACAATTACAGAAGCAGTATAATAGGTGATCAATGCGCCACAAGACATGGCAGGGGAGTGGCTGGAGCATACCCAGAAGAGGAGGGGGAGGAATCCCGTGTAGAAAGGGACAGAGACAACGCATGACAGCACGGAGAAGAAGTTGTCCAGCAACCTGTGCTGCAGCCTCTGCAATAATTGAACAGACAGGGATTTTTCCCCTTCAGAAAAATACAAGCAGGAACAGCTTAGGAATCGAGGCCAGGTGTAAAAGTAAATGCACACATCGTAGATATCGTCAATGTTTTTGTCTAAGATGATGATTTGTCTCCTCGCTTGTTTCAAGCCAAATTAATCTCTCTTTACATGATTCAATCACATAATTGGTTCTTCTTTGTCCTAAGACTAGCGAATCGAGGAGCAACCGCGTGCTGGAACGGGTAATGGTATCCAGATTGCACAACAAGATATCCCCAAATGTAGGAACTGGAACTGCGTGTGTGCCCTTTCCTCCTTTGGTGAGAACCTTCCGTTGGTGGAAACGCGGTGGAAAAAGCAGGGATTGGGGGGAGGAGGAACGGACCTGGAAGGTGAGGATGGAGGGCGTCTCGGCGTGGACGCGGCGGGTGACCCAGGGCTGCGCCAGCGCGCGCGCCCGGCGCGTGAGGTCGTAGTAGGAGGCCGCCCACACCCAGCCCGCCGCGCCCGACAGCGCCGCCGCCTGCCACCCGGTCAGCCCGGCGCCACCGGCCGCCGCGACCGCCTCCATGTCCGTGCCTTTATCCCTCCGACCGCCGGCGCTTGATTCCGGGAGGAGCGCGCGAGATCCCCACGAGAGGCAGAGAGGAGAGGTTGACTCGCACGGCGCAGGGTTTGCTGCTGGCAGGGACGCGGGGGTGAGGGGCTCTTGTAGAGGAGCGGTGGAGGGCGCGGGCAGGTGGCGGTGGTGGTGGCCGAGGACGGAGACGGGAGGTGGCTTGGTTTCTTGCCGGTCTGCCGGCCGCCCCCGCTCTGGACCGGAGTCTCGCTCTCGCACCACCACGCGGCTATCGCGAGAAACTTTTTGGTTTTATTTCTCGTGTTGTTTGAGGGACAGTGGCTATTTAATCCCGGGAGTCGATCGTGACTTCGGAAGGTTCTAAACTCTAGATTTTGCACGCGGTTGAATTTTCTCCTCCCACCGAGAGCGAGGCAGAGTATGTTTCTTCTTCTTCTTTCTTTTCTTTTGCAGAAATCAAACTCACACGCGCCGTAAATTATTTTTTTTGCTTTTGCCAGAAACTTTTGATCTACTAGTAGAATGCCCGTGTGTTGCCACGGGCTTTTCAAATATTTTACGGGAGTTATGTAAACAATTATTTTGTATAATTTCACATGTAGAGAAAAGATAGCACGATCACAATCAGATAAGGGTTTAAACCACTTCCCTTGCAATGTAAATTGATAATAAAAAGGCAATTTGACAATGCATACTATATAGAATGATGATCCAATTAAAAATCGGTTACAAATTAAGATCTATTTGATGCGCTTAAGAAATTCTCGCACAATATCAGAAATGTTGACTTTATTAAAACTCGCTTGCCGTTGTTCTTCCTCCAAATGTTTGCCTTCTTTCTTCATCTGTTGATCCAACCACCTCCACTACACCCCACCTGAGAGCACATACATCCCGAGCACCCCAAACCGCCCTTATATGCCTGGTTGCATGGCTCGGTCACTAACGGGTAAAAAAACGATGCTGGCCGATGCCTCATAACAACCCTATATGCCTGGGCAGTCCCACATCCATCATATCCAACCCAAATCTGGAAAAAATATAGGGAGGCCCGGGCGCACCCAGACGTGTACACCACATCAGCCCAGCCCACGTTGGCCCACACCGACTCCGCTCCGTCCCACTAAAATCTCCACCCGGAACAAAGCCTATCTCCACTTCACTTTCGATCCACACTCCATTGATTCCCCTCCACTCCACGTCCATCCCCCTGTCCTTCCTAATGTCGAGCATCAGCGGTATTGGAGGCGACAGATCTGGCAAAGAGGACGACTGGGATGCCTTCATTCTTGAGACGGAGAGCGACATGGGCGGCAGCTCGGGCTCAACTCCATCACCTGTTACCCGCCACTTTAGGGCGGATGCCAGCGCGGGCCCGTTCGGCACCGCACAGAGCTTCGCGCGCTTGGCCAGTTCCGCGCCACTGGACCGCCGCCCTCCTAACCCTCCTCTCCATAGCTCCTAAAGGTTATCAGTGGGTGCTCATTCTCGCGCCGCCGGCGACATTCACGCGGATGTCCGAAGAAGAGGCAGCAGCAGCCCGCCGCGAGAGGCAACATGCAAGGGAGAGGCCACCGGCGTAGGAGGCGGTCGCATAGTCCTCCCGATATCTACGGCCAGCTCCCTGATGACGACGGAGATAGACGCCCGCCGGATCTATCGGAAGAACGCCAAGGCCCTCCGCCTCGAGCTCGAGCAGTCGGTGCGCGAGGCAGAGAAGAGGGCGACAACGGATGCGAAAGCAGCGAAGCTTGTGAGGCAGCAAAACTGCGTCGTTCGAAGGATGGTTGGCTAGATTGACTCCCCCAATATCACTGACGGCTCCGATGCCCCCCCTCTCCTGCCACGGACGCCTACACTGGCGGCTACATCCGTAGCAACGAGGAAGTGGTGAAGAAGTGCATCCTTCTCTTCGACTTTGTTACCATTTTTAGTAATATTTGTTTAGAACTATGTTCATCGGCTAACTGTGGTGCTCTTTTGATCTATGTCAGATTATGTGGATATCTATGTCCAGATTATGTAGATTTATATGTCTGTTTGTTTCGTTGATGGTCAAAGTCATTTGTTTCACGTTGCATGCATAGTATGGATTTGGGGTATCGTATATGAAGATCGAGGCTATGGACGTGGCGATTCGAGGGGTGACCGGTCATTATCCGGGACACACCCACGGACGTATAGCGTGCCTAATTTGATGCCCCCTGCAACCCATAGTTGAACCCACGAACCACCTGCATTGCCTCCGCTCCACTCAGCATTTCCAAACTCTTCTTGATAAATGTTTATCTCGTTAATCATTGATGGTTTTAATTGAAGAGCTAAAGATGCAAAGTTCACAAACTAATCTTTCCTCAAGAAGTCTTGAACCAAGTATCGAGCACTCATAATTGTAAATGTATGTTATACTATATCAATGCAAACCGTCCTTCAGAACATTGGGAAGAACAAAATACATATTTGATCCTCTTAGAAGAAATGAAAAAGATTACAAAATATATGTCCCATGAATCAAGAACTGCAATTTTGAATAAGCTTATGCTTGTACTCATATTTCACTACTATATAATGAGCCACAATAACTAACCATCCTCCATCACCTCTTGCAAATCTCTTAACCTCCCATCCTTGATGCACTAAACTGACTTTCAACATGACCAGTTCTATCCCTCACCACCCTGCCCAGATGAAATGGAGAATGAAAAGAACGCGATATAAGTACATCAAGCAATCAGATGAGGCTATTGACAGTCCATAAATCATGAGTCCTACTGGTGGTATACATGAATAACCAAATGCCATTTACAATTATCCTGAAGGTGGGTAAATAGAAGGGTTACTGGTGGTACTAATTATTCTATTGTTAGTAGAAAATCCTTTTGGAGATCATGGATGACTAACACGATGTTGCAATCAATTTGTAATTAAAGAGGCCAAAAGTCCTTTTTCTTAAACCAGAATTCCTTATGCTGGATTTCAAACAAACCCCACAATAACATGATCAATTTTGTTTTGGCTCTACTTATCACCTAACAACTACAATTAAACAAATGCGTGACCTATGAAGCTGATAAGAAATCATGTTAACTTGAAACTAAAATTCCAACAAAAGAGTGAGGAACAAACCTTGTTATCATTGCTCTGAAGTCTGAACCTCCCCCTATTTGTTAGTGAAATGTGAGTATGCTTCGAAGATAATAATTTCCTATGCAATATGTGCTTTTACATCTGAAAGAGCTACAAAATATGTTGACTTACCTATGTGCACTTCCTAAATCAAGCGGATAAAATTATTTCTATCAGCAACATAAAATACTAAACATTAGTTCAAATTGAATAATACAGTAGAATTGTCATTTCCGACTTTTTATCCATCACTAAATACGAAAGAAAGGGACAATGTCCACTAACCATGCAAATATGCTGACCATGGGATATTCAGGCTGGCGTATATGGGAAATCAAAGCTAAAAATGACTCGGTAAGTTAGGGATACATAAAAAATATTGTAAAAAGTGATAAAAACAAATCTGGAGCAACTCACGACCCCACGAACTCGTATTCGCAGTGAGCAAGTTAGTGAGGCCGCCACGGTAGTCCCGCACCAAGGGACATGGGCAACAACCGCCTTCCCATCCAACCTACTGATGCTGCTGGCGCTACTTTCATCCTAAGCCCATCAGTACCGCTAGTGTGTTGCCACGTACAGAGAAACTATGAATTGAAATTTTCATCCAAAGCATGAAAAATGTTAATGTTCCTCTCCTCTCCCATCCCTCGTGTGAACATACGCAATTCGTGGTTGCCTCGCTACATTCAGCGTAGCTCTAATGTGCAATGTTGTCTCCTCCAACTCTTAACAAATTCATTGTAGCTCACAACTGGACGGGCCTTGCGGGTTGAAGAAATCCAAACCTAAATAGAAGCAACAAAATGAGGACAACTTATAAGAAAGGGAAAAGCGAGGAAGCACACACCTACATGCCCAAACAGAATATAAGATGCAACTACACTATGATTTACTCATTAAAGAGAGTTAAAAAAGCACACCAATCAGTTAAAAGAGGCATCATTCCCTGTTCAAGTCTTTGATGTAATTTAGATTCGACAATAATAATGCAAACCTTTACATTGAATTTATGGTATTGAGACAAAATAATATGCACCAAGAACTATTAATTATATCCATCTATATTGTATTATTAGCATGCAAAAGCAAAATCACTCGACTATCCGGAAGCCTCGAGTAACATCCTCCGGGACTGGACCTTCAAAAATGATTACTACACCAACAAACATAAGCATCAAACAGTAAGCTATTTAGTAATAGGATTTTCATACTATACCGGTGTTGGGGTGGGAGAGAAGTAGAGCTCCAGGAGGCATCCTTTGTGGAGAAACCATTAGAGTGTTGCCGCAGGTTGGCATAATTAGTACTTACACAACTCCTGATAAAGCACACGATAAGGTGTAATCCAATCCAATTCATTTCATAATGGGCGGTGGCTCTATCAAACAATATCGTCCCCGTTCCAGGTGTGCCATAGAGCAGAACGCCCATGAATGAGTATAGTAGTTAGGAGGACATCTCAAGATGGTGATAACTGTATCGTTGTCTCCCTGAGCTAACTGCATAATATGGTACTTCAAAGCACATTTTTCTTGAAACTTCCTTGGCGGCTTAATACCAACACGAAGAAACAGTTACAGATAAAGCTAAGGCGTAAATTCACCTTCTCCGCGATGATCCTTCACCATAAAAGGTTCAGTTTTTACTTCCCGGACTCTAGCACCATTAAAAAACATTTCTTGAACCTAGGTACTATGACAATCGCATACATGTAGCGGAGAGGTATATTCTCAATGATCGGTACCAATGCTCCTGTGAAACACCATATAAGCTTGACTATCTTTTGTACTGAAGATTCAGACACTGGAAATCTGAAAAGTAGTGTAGTCCAGAAAAGAAAGGCACTGAAATGTACATCTACATATGATATCCAAAGAGCTCAAAAATAGTAAATTACTGCATTGTTGGTTGCAGGAGGTTGATATTTTCCTCCCTGTACTCTGAATAGAGAAATAGGTGGCAGTGTGATTAAAAAGACAATATGCCAAGTCACCAGTACAACATGGACATGATACATCTGATAAAAATGCATGTTTATCCACTTAGAAAACAATCTATTTTCACCCAAAAAAGGCAAACCATCCAATAAACATTTATTGTTTTAGGAATAAAGGTCAACGCCAGATGGAAAATGTATGGCGGTTCGATCAAGAACAAAACGGAAGGGCAAACAATACTAAAATGAAAACAAAGATCAAGAATAGAATTAAACATTATAATAAACTACATGCATCGACTCGTGAAAGCACACACGCATCCTTGGAAAGGTAAGAATGAGGTAAAACTGAGATGAAAAAAGCTCACCGGCGATCTCCATGCCGCCGGCCTCCCGCTCTGCCTCGGCGCCATCACATCCGCACTTCTCCTATACACGAGATGGAAACAAGTAAAAAGGTAAGAAGGGGAGGAAGGAGGCTGCGATCCCTGGAGGCCGAAATTCAAATCATAGAGCCCAAAAGAGGAGCATTAGCTTACTGTGTACCTTGTTCCCCGTCGTCGTCCCGCCGTCGTCCTCGTCGGTGTTGAAGTAGACCATGTACCACAATGAATTTGTCACCAGCATTAGCTTACTGTGTATCTTAATCTCACTCAAATAGCAGTTATTTTTCAATGCTGAAGTAGACCACATACCGCAGTGAATTTGTCACCGGCATACACAATGTTAGCCACAAGCATGACAAAAACTCCAAAGTACGCCTGGCTTGCCTGATATTTTTATCAGCTTCATTCACATCAGGTCATCGATTCTCTTCAACGTTGGTTGTATTCAACTATTCATCCCTTTATATGTATCTACCAGACAAGAAAATCTCTTGTTCTTCATATCGAGCTAGACTGTATACAAAACAGCAGCAACAGCCCGCGAAAATTAGTGTGCAGATGGGTTCAAATTCCTTGCTAACAATAAGAATGCCCGTGACAAAACTCAAATACACATACCTATAGTATCTAGGATCGTCATGCATATCAGACGACTTTTTTATTTTTATTAACCATTTAATCACTCATTTTTCATCATTATGTTCTATTTCATCTTTTCTTCCACCCACTATCTTCGTCTCCTTACATCCCTATCTACAATGGATATGTGGAATTTTATTTACTATCAAGAACTACGGATAAGCAAAGTAAGAAAAATAATAATAAGCTACTGCAATAGAAAATGCTGGAGTTACACACAAAAAGGGCAAAACAAAATAGATCTTAATCTCACTCAAATAGCAGTGCAATTTCAGTGCTGAAGTAGACCACATACCCCAATGAATTTGTCACCGGCATACACAATGTTAGCCACAAGCATAACAAAAACTCCAAAGTACGCCTGGCTTGCCTGATATTTTTATCAGCTTCATTCACATCAGGTCATCGATTCTCTTCAAGGTTGGTTGTATTCAACTATTCATCCCTCTATATGTATCTACCAGACAAGAAAATCTCTTGTTCTTCATATCGAGCTAGACTGTTACAAAACAGCAGCAACAGTCCACCAAAATTAGTGTGCAGATGGGTTCAAATTCCTTGCTAATAATAAGAATGCCGTGACAAAACTAAAAAATAAAGTAAAATTGCGCAACAAGAAGTTACACGCCTGCAGAACTGAATCGGCTGCATGCCTGCAGTACCTGAAGTCCTGAACACACACACACATCCTTTTCTTTACTTCGGAGTGCGAGCTGCACGAGGTCAACCCCCAGCCACGTCTGAGCACTGCCCCCGCTCTTGATTAGTTGCCGCAGTGCCACGCATCTACGCCAACAAGCTGGGGAAACAAATGCAAACGTTACACCGAGTAAAAATCAACCATCCCACAATCGTAACAATAGAAAAAATAATAACCAAAATTTAACAGAAGAACTGCTACTTGGCTCCAAGATCCATCTCGATAGCCCTTGATCTGGCTGCTGAGCTTCTCCTAGCCGCCTCAACATCACGTCATTACCAAACATGTAGTGGCCTAGTGGGACAAGGATTAAGAAATAACTTGAGTTGAAAATACGATGGCTGTCAATTCCATAAGACGATCCAAGTAATTTGACAAAACAGATCGGGAGCATCTTGTATAATCTCAAAAAAACAACTAAAAATATGAGAAATGAATTGATGAAAATCAGCCCCTGCTC
The DNA here is from genome assembly GCF_018294505.1 of Triticum aestivum. Lineage (NCBI taxonomy): Eukaryota > Viridiplantae > Streptophyta > Magnoliopsida > Poales > Poaceae > Triticum > Triticum aestivum. The sequence continues at coordinate 511,421,250 of NC_057808.1, forward strand.
ACATTCATGCTCGCTGTTGTAATGGAGGCAAGGAATGGGGGGACCAGGAGAGGAAAGGAGCACATGGACGGCAAGCCTCCTCCACCGGCGAGTGGGGTTGCTTCACATCCGACCTCCACGGCCGCCTCCTCCATGGGGACGAACTCCCGTGTTCACAACCGGGCTCCCCATCGGCCGCTGCCTCGCCGACCTTGACGATGAAGTAGTCCCTCCCTTCGATCCCATTCGCCACGGAGGCAACACCCATCCTAGAGGACGGGTACGCGGTGAGATCCCTACTGGATCGTGGTCGCGCCACACCAAACCTCACCGCGCGATACATGAGCGGGGCGCCGTTGCCATGGGCAGGCATGGACGGGGAAAGGAGGAGGCGACATGGCAGCAACGGCGCCATGGCCGGGATTGGTGGCGACGGCAGCGGCGAGCGAGCGGGAGGACGGCGGCGGCGAGTGAGTGGGAGGGTGGTGGCGGCAGTCCATCGGCCGCCGTGACGTGAGAGGAGGATGGGAATGGGGCCGTGATCTGGATCTATGGAGCGGTCGAGAGGAGGGGAAGCAGGCGGCTGGGTTTTTCCATCGTGCGGGGTTTGGGGGAGGTCAAACGAGGGTTTTTTTCGTGCGGGAGGCGGAGCGACGAGGGCGGATGAAGGGAGGCGGGACGCGGTCGGTTGGCAGGAAAAGGAAAGCTGCAATTTATTTTTTAGATGGTTGATATAAGAAAGGGAAAATCACATCAATACAAGGAAATATCCCATCAATGCTTGATTGACTGCGATTTATTTTTTATACGGTAACTAATCTGATGGTTTTATGTGGGTGGTGAAGCGAAAAGGCAGGTGGGATGGGAGACGAAAAAAAAACCAACGAAATAAAACGGTTGAAAGTGGTGGGACGAAAATAAACCGGACGAAAAAAAACCAGTCGAAAAAAACCAGACGGAAGTGGGGGGACTATTCAACCAACTCGTCCATTAGGAGTAGAGATTCATTTCAATCATGACAGTACAACAAAGACCGAAAATAATAAAAATTACATCTAGATCCATAGTCCACCTAGCGACGACTACAAGCACTAAAGTAGACGGTCGGGAAGTCGTTGTGATAAGGCCCCATGGGACTAGCGCAGCAGAACGGCAACCACCACTGGTGAAGAGTAGAGTAGATCGGAATGATCCAACCTGAAGAAACACAAACGTAGACGAACTACGACCAGATCCGAGCAAATCCATCGGAGACACACCTCCACACACCCATCGACGATGCCACCGGGATGGAGGCTAGGTGGGGAGAACATTATTACATCTTCAGGGAGCCGTCGTCGTCTCGTCTTTCTATGTAGGACACAAACCCTAACAAGACTCGAAGGAACATCTAAAAACATAGCCCTCCCGCCAGCAAGGGCCGGGATCCATCGTGACGCCATGGCCCTAAGGCCACCGGAGACAAGGCGGCCCTGGCGAGAGACAGAAAAATCCTAAACATTATAGGTCTATGGCAGTATGTTTCATGCACCACACACGCCGTAATTATAGCTGCTGGAGATAAATCCAAGAATCTTTGCTGAAATCATACCATGGTGTCTGTTAGGATTCGAACCCTTGTTTTTTCTAAACGAAGGGCATAAAAAACGCCTGCCTTTAAATCAATAAAGCCCCAAACAAGGCATCAAGTCTTGAAAGGTTTGAGACATTTGAACCCTCATGGATTGGTGGGCAATTCAACATTGCCCATCTTTACTAGACTTCATGAAAGTATCAATAGCTTTTGTTGTATGGATGATCAAGTCAGACCATTTTAATATGGAATTCAAGTGATTGAACCAAAAAGGACTTCTGGTAAGAGGATTAATACACATTTGGATTTCTTTTGCGTGTCATATTTGGACAAGTATGGCGGCGGACGATTTCCTGCTCAAAGTGAGAGCACAAGTGGTGAATTTTGTGAAGCGCATTGTCCCTTTTTCTTCTATATTTTGGATCCGCTGCTGATTATTAGGTGCTAAACTCATTTGTCATTTCACAACTACCTCCATTTCTACTTAAAAGTACTTTCATTTTTAAAAGATTTAATTAATCACGAGGCTTATTAGTAAGGAAGTCCTAAAATAACTCAGCAAGCTACTTCTCAAGAAGCGCTAATTGGCAGTTAGCTGGTCGGACTTCAGCTCTAAGGGGTGACATATGGGTTTAATTCACCCAATAGACCTTTGGAATATTTGGTTGTTTCTTTTGTTTAACGATGAAATGGACATGCATAAGTTTAATGGAATATATGGTCCTACACATTAGTTGAATAATCGACACTTTGGAACTTGATACCATACCATCGCATGCTAGTATCAATTTTGCCTGCGGTGGGCTCATCTGGAGGTCTCCTCATTGCCTGGAATGAACAGATTCTCAAGGGACAGTTATTTCATATAAATGATTATGCTCTCTCTATTAATTTCACATCTGTGCACTCAGGAGAAAATTGGACACTATCTAATGTTTATGGGCCATGTAATAATCCCGAGAGGACAAGTTTCATCAACTGGTTTAAAGATTTCCAACTGGCAGAAAATACAAATTGTTGGATGGTGATCGGTGATTTTAATTATATCAGATACCCCCATGACAGAAACAGGCAAGGAGGATCTATCACTGATATGTTGACTTTTAATGAAGCCATAAGCCAACAAGCCCTTATTGAGATCCCACTGAAAGGAAGACAATACACCTGGAGCAACATGCAAGATGCACCTCTTCTTGAGAAGCTGGATTGGTGTTTCACTTCAGAATCATGGGCACTTATTTATCCTTCCACTTTTGCCTATCCATTGGCCAGGACTGCATCTGACCATGTGCCATTCATGATAAAAATTGGTACTACTATCCCAAAATCTCAGATTTTCAGATTTGAAAATCACTGGTTACAACACATTGATTTCAAAGAATTAGTAGCCAGAATCTGGAACCAAGATGTTAACATGCTAGACAGTGCCAAAGTCATTGCTACAAAATTTAAGAGACTGAGAAAAGGGATTAAGATATGGGCCAAAGACAAACCTGACCTCAAGAAGCTCGGTGAACACAACAACTTCATGATACTATGCTACGATACCATGGAAGAATTCAGACCTCTCAGCACAGGGGAGTTTAATGGTAGGAACATCATCAAAAAGCAGCTGGAAAAGCTCCTAGACCACCAAAGAATATATTGGAAACAAAGAGCTACCATAAGGCAGATTAAAGTGGGAGAAGCCAACACTAAATATTTCCAGCCAAAGGCTACTATTAAATTCAGACAGAATATCATTGCCTTTCTTAAGGATGAGGATGGGCATGAACACCATGAACACAATGCAAAAGCTGCCATCTTGTTCAGATCTTTCAAAAACAGGATGGGCACTGCAACTGCCACTCAAAATCCCCTACAGCTTCACCTTCACCTATCTCCACATCATGATCTGTCTGCTTTGGAAGCCCCATTTACAAAGGATGAAATAGATAAGGTTGTTAGAGAGATCCCTGCTGATAAAGCTCCAGGGCCAGATGGTTTCAATGCAGATTTCATTAAGAAATGCTGGGATATCATTGCTCCTGATTTTTACACTCTGATTGAAGATTTTCACAAAGGAACAGTTAACTTACAGAGCATCAACTACTCCTTCATCACTTTGATCCCAAAATCAGACTCAGCCTCCACACCAGCAGAATTTAGGCCCATTTCTCTGCTTAACTGCATAGTGAAGATCATTACTAAGTTACTGGCCAACATATTATAGAAAGTGATCTTTCAACTGATTCATACAAATCAATATGGGTTCCTGAATAATAGATGCATACAAGATTGCCTAGCTTGGGCTTATGAGTACATCCATCAATGTCAGCAATCTAGGAAGGAGATTGTGTTGGGGAACGTAGTAATTTCAAAAACTTTCCTACGCACACGCAAGATCATGGTGATGCATAGCAACGAGAGGGGAGAGTGTCGTCTATGTACCCTCATAGACCGTAAGCGGAAGCGTTATAACAACGCGGTTGATGTAGTCGTACGTCTTCATGATCGAACGATCCTCAGCACTGAACGTACGGCACCTCCGCGTTCAGCACACGTTCAGCTCGGTGACGTCCCGCGAACTCACGATCCATTAGAGCTTCCGGGAAGAGCTTCTTCAGCACGACGGCGTGGTGACGGTGATGATGATGCTACCGACGCAGGGCTTCGCCTAAGCACCACTACGATATTACCGAGGTGGATTATGGTGGAAGGGGGCACCGCACACGGCTAAGAGATCAATGATCAATTGTTGTGTCTCCAAGGGGTGCCCCCCTCCCCGTATATAAAGGAGCTAGGGGGAGGCGGCCAGCCAGGAGGAGGGCGCGCCAAGGGGGGAGTCCTACTCCCACCGGGAGTAGGACTCCTCCTTTCCTAATATGAGTAGGAGAAGGGAAGGAAGGAAGAGAGGAAGAGAAGGAAAGGGGGGCGCCGCCCCCTCTCCTTGTCCAATTCGGACTAGAGGGGGAGGGGGCACGCGGCTGCCCTGGCCGCCCCTCCTCTTCTCCCACTAGGGCCCATTAGGCCCAATATACTCCCCGGGGGGTTCCGGTAACCCCCCGGTACTCCGGTATATGCCCGAAACCTCCCGAAACACTTCCGGTGTCCGAACATAGTCATCCAATATATCGATCTTTACGTCTCGACCATTCCGAGGCTCCTTGTCATGTCCGTGATCATATCCGGGACTCCGAACTACCTTCGGTTCATCAAAAACACAAAAACTCATAATACCGATCGTCACAGAACTTTAAGCATGCAGACCCTACGGGTTCGAGAACTATGTAGACATGACCGAGACACGTCTCCGGTCAATAACCAATAGCGGAACCTGGATGCTCATATTGGTTCCTACATATTCTACGAAGATCTTTATCGGTCAGACCGCATAACAACATACGTTGTTCCCTTTGTCATCGGTATGTTACTTGCCCGAGATTCGATCGTCGGTATCTTAATACCTAGCTCAATCGCATTACCGGCAAGTCCCTTTACTCGTTTCGTAGTGCATCATCCCGTAACTAACTCATTAGTCACATTGCTTGCAAGGCTTATAGTGATGTGCATTACCGAGAGGGCCCAGAGATACCTCTCCGACAATCGGAGTGACAAATCCTATTCTTGATCTATGCCAACTCCACGAACACCATCGGAGACACCTGTAGAGCACCTTTATAATCACCCAGTTACGTTGTGAAGTTTGGTAGCACACAAAGTGTTCCTCCGGTATTCGGTAGTTGCATAATCTCATAGTCATAGGAACATGTATAAGTCATGGACAAAGCAATAGCAGTAAACTAAACGATCAAGTGCTAAGCTAACGAAATGGGTCAAGTCAGTCACATCATTCTCCTAATGATGTGACCCCATTAATCAAATAACAACTCATGTCCATGGCTATGAAACTCAACCATCTTTGATCGACGAGCTAGTCAAGTAGAGGCATACTAGTGACACTATGTTTGTCTATGTATTCACACATGTATTATGTTTCCGGTTAATACAATTCTAGCATGAATAATAAACATTTATCATGATATGAGTAAATAAATAATAACTTTATTATTGCCTCTAGGGCATATTTCCTTCAGTTTCCATAAACGAGAAACATATCCTTAGTCCTTTTCAGGTATTTCAGGATGTTCTTGACCGCTGTCCAGTGATCCACTCCTGGATTACTTTGGTACCTCCCTGCTAAGCTAATAGCAAGGCACACATCAGGTCTGGTACACAGCATTGCATACATGATAGAGCCTATGGCTGAAGCATAGGGAAGACTTTTCATTTTCTCTCTATCTTGTGCAGTGGTCGGGCATTGAGTCTGACTCAACTTCACACCTTGTAACACAGGCAAGAACCCTTTCTTTGCTGATCCATTTTGAACTTTATATCATTTCCAATCAACAATATGTCATCCACATATAATATTAGAAATGCTACAGAGCTCCCACTCACTTTCTTGTAAATACAGGCTTCTCCAAAAGTCTGTATAAAACCATGTGCTTTGATCACACTATCAAAACGTTTATTCCAACTCCGAGAGGCTTGCACCAGTCTATAAATGGATCGCTGGAGCTTGCACACTTTGTTAGCTCCCTTTGGATCGACAAAACCTTCTGGTTGCATCATATACAACTCTTCTTCCAGAAATCCATTCAGGAATGCAGTTTTGACATCCATTTGCCAAATTTCATAATCATAAAATGCGACAAATGCTAACATGATTCGGACAGACTTAAGCATCGCTACGGGTGAGAAAGTCTCATCGTAGTCAACCCCTTGAACTTGTCGAAAACCTTTCGCAACAAGTCGAGCTTTCTAGATAGTAACATTACCGTCAGCGTCAGTCTTCTTCTTGAAGATCCATTTATTCTCTATGGCTTGCCGATCATCGGGCAAGTCAACCAAAGTCCACACTTTGTTCTCATACATGGATCCCATCTCAGATTTCATGGCCTCAAGCCATTTTGCGGAATCTGGGCTCACCATCACTTCTTCATAGTTCGTAGGTTCGCCTTAGTCAAGTAACATGACCTCCAGAATAGGATTACCGTATCACTCTGGTGTGGATCTTACTCTGGTTGACCTACGAGGTTCGGTAGTAACTTGATCTGAAGTTTCATGATCAACATCATTAGCTTCCTCACTAATTGGTGTAGGTGTCACAGGAACCGGTTTCTGTGATGAACTACTTTCCAATAAGGGAGCAGGTATAGTTACCTCATCAAGTTCTACTTTCCTCCCCCTCACTTCTTTCGAGAGAAACTCCTTCTCTAGAAAGGATCCATTCTTAGCAACAAATGTCTTGCCTTCGGATCTGTGATAGAAGGTGTACCCAATAGTTTCCTTTGGGTATCCTATGAAGACACATTTCTCCGATTTGGGTTCGAGCTTATCAGGTTAAAGCTTTTTCACATAAGCATCGCAGCCCCAAACTTTAAGAAAATGACAACTTTGGTTTCCTGCCAAACCACAGTTCATAAGGCATCGTCTCAACGGATTTCGATGGTGCCCTATTTAACATGAATGCAGCCGTCTCTAAAGCATAACCCCAAAACGATAGCGGTAAATCAGTAAGAGACATCATAGATCGCACCATATCTAGTAAAGTACGATTACGACGTTCAGACACACCATTACGCTTGGTGTTCCGGGTGGCGTGAGTTGCGAAACTATTCCGCATTGTTTCAAATGTAGACCAAACTCGTAACTCAAATATTCTCCTCCACGATCAGATCGTAGAAACTTTATTTTCTTGTTACGATGATTTTCCACTTCACTCTGAAATTCTTTGAACTTTTCAAATGTTTCAGACTTATGTTTCATTAAGTAGATATACCCATATCTTCTCAAATCATCTGTGAAGGTGAGAAAATAACGATACCCGCCGTGAGCCTCAATATTCATCGGACCACATATATCACTATGTATGATTTCCAATAAATCTGTTGCTCGCTCCATTGTTCGGGAGAATGGCATTTTAGTCATCTTGCCCATGAGACATGGTTGGCAAGTACCAAGTGATTCATAATCAAGTGATTCGAGAAGTCCATCAGTATGGAGTTTCTTCATGCGCTTTACACCAATATGAGCCAAACGGCAATGCCACAAATAAGTTGGACTATCATTATCAACTCTGCATCTTTTGGCTTCAACACTATTAATATGTGTATCACTACTATCGAGATTCAACACAAATAGACCACTCTTCAAGGGTGCATGACCATAAAAGATATTACTCATATAGATAGAACAACCATTATTCTCAGATTTAAATGAATAGCCGTCTCGCATCAAACAAGATCCAGATATAATGTTCATGCTTAACGCTGGCACCAAATAACAATTATTCAAGTGTAAAACTAATCCCGAAGGTAGATGTAGAGGTAGCGTGCCGACGGCGATCACATCGACTTTGGAACCATTACCCACGCGCATCGTCACCTCGTCCTTAGCCAGTCTTCGCTTAATCCGTAGTCCCTGTTTCGAGTTGCAAATATTAGCAACAGAACCAGTATCAAATACCCAGGTGCTATTGCGAGCTCTAGTAAGGTACACATCAATAACATGTATATCACATATACCTTTGTTCACCTTGCCATCCTTCTTATCCGCCAAATACTTGGGGCAGTTCCGCTTCCAGTGACCAGACTGTTTGCAGTAGAAGCACTCAGTCTCAGGCTTAGGTCCAAACTTAGGTTTCTTCTCTTGAGCAGCAACTTGTTTGCCATTCTTCTTGAAGTTCCCCTTCTTCTTCCCTTTACCCTTTTTCTTGAAACTGGTGGTCTTGTTGACCATCAACACTTGATGCTCCTTTTTGATTTCTACCTCCGCAGCCTTTAGCATTGCAAAGAGCCCGGGAATTGTCTTATCCATCCCTTGCATATTATAGTTCATCACGAAGCTCTTGTAGCTTGGTGGCAGTGATTGAAGAATTCTGTCAATGACACTATCATCCGGAAGATTAACTTCCAGTTGAATTAAGTGATTGTTATACCCAGACATTTTGAGTATATGTTCACTGACAGAACTATTCTCCTCCATCTTGCAGCTGTAGAACTTATTGGAGACTTCATATCTCTCAATCCGGGCATTTGCTTGAAATATTAACTTCAACTCCTGGAACATCTCATATGCTCCATGACGTTCAAAACGTCGTTGAAGTCCCGGTTCTAAGCCGTAAAGCATGGCACACTGAACTATCGAGTAGTCATCAGCTTTGCTCTGCCAGACGTTCTTAACGTCGTCAGTTGCATCTGCAGCAGGCCTGGCACCTAGCGGTGCTTCCAGGACGTAATTCTTCTGTGCAGCAATGAGGATAATCCTCAAGTTACGGACCCAGTCCGTGTAATTGCTACCATCATCTTTCAACTTTGCTTTCTCAAGGAACGCATTAAAATTCAACGGAACAATAGCACGGGCCATCTATCTACAACAACATAGACAAGCAAAATACTATCAGGTACTAAGTTCATGATAAATTTAAGTTCAATTAATCATATTACTTAAGAACACCCACTTAGATAGACATCCCTCTAATCAACTAAGTGATCACGTGATCCATATCAACTAAACCATAACCGATCATCACGTGAGATGGAGTAGTTTTCAATGGTGAACATCACTATGTTGATCATATCTACTATATGATTCACGCTCGACCTTTCGGTCTCAGTGTTCCGAGGACATATCTGCATATGCTAGGCTCATCAAGTTTAACCCGAGTGTCGGGTGGTAGGTGCGACATATGCCAACGGGTGGCTTATCATTGTGGGAGCCAGTAAGACGTCGCCGGTGCCTGGAAACGGGATGAGGCGAAGACATGCACGCTGGCGAATCTTACCCAGTTTCGGGGCTCTCCGTGGAGATAACACCCCTAGTCCTGCTCTGCGGGGTCTCCGCATGATCACTAGATCAAAACGAGTAGCTACAAGTGCTCCTTGAGCTGTCGGATTCGAGGGAGAAGAAGAGCAAGGCTAGCTCTCCCCTTCTTTCTATATGGTGTGTGTAATTCTATGAGACCAACCCTTTGCATGGGTGCCCCGGGGGGTTTATATAGGCCTACCCCCCAGGGGTACAATAGTAATCCGGCTGGGCGCGGGTCCCAGCCGTCAGTGTCAGTGTTCGCCGGCTTCTCCGCCGGCCATTGGGGCCCACCGACTGGTGGGTCCCACCGGCCTGTTGGTCGACAGGCCGGCCGCACCGCTTGGGAGTCTTGTCGGCGGCTGGTTACTGTTGCCTCGCCCCTGATGACGAGGGCTTTGTCGAGGTAAGCATGGCGACAACGTAGCCGCCTTATGGGCTCTCACTGTAGCCTTACCTCGTCTTGTCTCCTTAATGTGGCACATGTTTCGAGGGAGGGAGGTAGCCGGCTCCTGGGGGCCGGCTACGCCCCTGGCCGACTAGGGGAGGCCGGGCCGCCTTCGAGCGTCTCTCTGGCTAAAGGGGCCCGCCGCCCGCGGGCCGTACTGGCATCTGTCGTGGACGACGTTGAGGCCAACATGGCTACAGTGCCGCGCCGGACGAGGGATGGCTGACCCGTACGGTGCCCTGTGGCCATGCCTGCTTCGGGATTCGGGGGATTTATCACCGTTAGGTGGACACAGTCTTGGTGGGTGCGGTCTTGGCCGGCTTCTGGGAATCGGCGTTCTTCATGGCCGGCTTCTGGGAGTCGGTCCTTTTGGAGCCGGCTTCCTGGAGTCGGCCATCTCGTAGCTTTCTTGGGGAAGGTTTCTGGGACTGGGTCGCCTTCTGGGAGTCGGCCCTGGGGATAGCCGGCCGGGGGAAGGTGGCCCTATGCTTCGTATGCTTGAAGGCTTAAATGACCTGATAATTTTTTGAGGAGCCAGGGGGAGTCGGTTAGGCTACCCGTGGCCATTTACTCCAACAGTAGTCCCCGAAGCTGATTGGGCTTTGAGGTTGGGTGGAAGTCGAGAAGCTCGGTTAGCTTCCTATCTTGACGAGCTGGCAGCCGGCTTCGGCTGGGCGCGCCGCCTTGTCGAAAGATTTTGAAGTCGGAGGGCGGGAGTCTGCTGGCTCGCGCGCCGGGCTGCGGGCCGGCCACTCACCGCCTGTGAACCACGTGGCATCCCTTGGCTAAAAAGCCTGCCAGCCCACGCGCGCGACAAGACGTCGCCGCAGGTCGGGGGCCCTCCACTCCTACGCCCGGGCCCAGGCGCGGATTCTCTGCGGCCCAAAGCCGCCCGCACGTCTTCCTGCGGCGGTTTCGGCACGTCTTTAGGGCGCAGTAATCGCGGGGCGTGGGGGGAGTGGGTGCAGTTAATCCCACGTCCCACCCCACGCCTCGCCTCCTCGGCTTTGCCGCGCGAAGCTATAAGTAGGGGGAGGGGGGAAGCGGCAGGCGCTCGCACGCCCCTCTCCTCTCCGCCATCTTCTTCCTTCTGCTCTCCCTCACAGCAGCGTCTCGCCGCCGTACCGTTCCACCACTCCTTTCTCCGCCGCCGCGCTCATTCCCGCCGGTCTCAGGCCGCGATGCAGTACGGCGGGGATTGGGACGGCTCCAACGTCCATGAGGACCACGTCGAGTTCCTCCGCAAGACGCGGCGGCTGCCCGGCGCGGACAAGGTGCGGGTCCATCTCGCGCCCGCGAAGGAGATCACGCCGGAGCCGGAGGAGGGCGAGCGGGTGGTCTTCCGCTCGCATTTCTTGCGCGGCATCGGCTTGCCTGCAAGCGCCTTCTTCCGCTCCTTTCCTGAATTCTACCAACTCCAGCCGCATCACCTCACCCCGAACACGGTGGTGCTGCTGTCCGCCTTCGTCACCTTGTGCGAAGGCTACCTCGGCGTCCTCCCCACCCTCGAGCTCTAGGGGGAGTTCTTCCAGTCCAAGCTGGGCACACATATGCAGGGCGTGCCGGCTCAGAGTGGCGCCTTCATCGCGATGCGGAGGGTGACAGCCGACAACCCCTTCCCCGTCATCACGCTGATCCAGTCGGTGAAGCTCTGGCAGAAGTCATATTTCTATGTGAAGAACGTCGCCCCACAAGGCGACTACGTCAATTTGCCGGCTTACGAAGCCGGCCCGCCGGCGGGTAGGCGGCCCCAGTGGTCCTATCGGGCCGTGACGCTGACGCTGGCTGGAGCCGCGGCTGTCGCCCGACTGCATGTGATGATCCAGTCGGAGGGCCTATCTGGGCCCGACCTGCTGGCCGCCTTCGTCACGTGCCGGGTGCTTCCGCTCCAGAGCCGCCCTCATCTGATCTGTCAGATGAGCGGCCAGCTCGATCCGAGTCGGATGTGCACCAAAGACATGCCGCACGACGAAGTGGCCCACATGGTGAACTACCTTGGGAACTGCAAGCTCTCCGCAGAGTGGCAGTTTGGCAAGGAGCCATATTGCCGAGCTCACCCGCCACCCACGGTATGTTATCTTTTTCCCTTTCTTCTCTCAGTTTTGTCGCCGAGTTCCTTTTGGCCGACTCTGACTAGTCGGCTTGTCTCGACAGAGCCCTCTTCTTCGGCCTGCAGGCGGGTCGGACGCGGAGCGCCAATTCGTCCCCGACCGGACGGAGCACGACTTGGAGGACCCCGACTTGGGGGCGGCCACCATGGATGACAACACCGAGGCGGGCGGTGGCCAAGCCGGCGGCGAGGCAGGCGGCTCCGGGCTTGGAGTCAGCTTCGACGACTGGCCGGACGACGACGAGGCGGAAGTCGTCCCACGCCGCCAGCCGGCGTCTAGCCACGGCGCGGGTTTCTCCACCGCGCCGCCTGCTCGGGGCGGCGGGCAAAAGCGTCGTGCCGCACCGGGCTTGTGCGGTAGTCGGCCGAAGAAGCCCAGAGGCGGGGCGGCGGCGACCAGGCGGGAAGAGGCGGCCGTGAAGGCGGCCCGCTTCCGAAAGGCGGTGAAGCAGCCGCAGACGGTGTCGGCGTAAGTATATACTCCGTCGTGTATTCTTTCTTCTTTTCTCTGGTAGTTCCTGAATCCTTGTCCTTTCTCAAAAAACCAGGGCTCCATTGTCGCTCGAGCGGGTTGCTGCCGCCTCCGTCGTTGGGTCGCCGGGAGGATCCGGGAGCACCACTCGCCGCGTGGACCCCCGTGCTGAGCTTCTGGCGGCGACGGAGCGGAACGCGCGGGAGGCGCGGGAGGCAAAGGAGTTGAGGGCGGCCGCCGCCAAGGCGGCGCAGGAGGAGGAGGCGGTGAAGGCGCGCGCCGACGCAGCGGCCAAGGCCCAAGCGGAGGTTGTGGCCGCGGCGATGGCAGAAGGGGCCTTGCTAGTCACCCCTCTGCGCGTCGCGGTGCCTGAGGCCCCAGAGCCCCCGCCAGAAGAAGCCGGCGGTGACCAGCCGGGACTAAAGAGGGAGGACGACGTCGTCGTCTTGGAGAGGGTGGCGGCACCGGCCCCGCCGACTGGGGCGACTCAAGGCGGCCGGCCTAACCTGTCGCCTATGCAATCGGCCGGGGGCGAACCGGTCGTGAGGACTGATCTGGTGGTCCGGACGCCGTCGTGCCAGCGCACGGGGAAGGCCGCATCAGAGCCGCAGAAGGCTGCATCGGAGCCGCAGCCGGCCGCGGGCTCCAGCTCGTCGGCCCAGGATATGGAGGCGGCCAGCGCCAGCTCGGGATGGACGCCGGGCGGAGGGACAGCCGTGATTAACGTGGCCGCGCAGGACGTCCGGACCCGGCTCCAAGCCCAGGCTACGGCGCTGAGGAAGTACAACGACGAGTTCCTTGCGACGCGGGCGGCCATCCGGGTTAGTCTTCTTGTCTTTGCTTTTTTGATCTTGATTTCTTCCGTGGGGGCGCGTCAGCGCACCCACTGGGTGTAGTCCCCGAGTTCCGAGTTGACTGCTGAGCAGGCGGCTTGGAACTTCCTAGCAGACCTTATTTTGCTATTCTTGTTCTCATTTCGCTCTTCTGCCTAACTTGCAGGACTACCACAACCTCCGCGCGGTTGCCTTCAACTCCCAGGCTCGGGAGCTGACCCAGAAGACTGCTGACCTATCTGAGAGCCGGGGTACGTGCTTCGTTTTTTGTCTCACGTGGGGGCGCGTCAGCGCACCCACTGGGTGTAGTCCCCGAGATTCGGGCCGACTGCTGAGCAGTCGGGTCGGATCTTCCTTGACAACTTCTTCTTATTGCTTCTTTTACTCTGCCATCCCTGCAGCGGCCAACGCCAGTCTAAGGGAGCAGCTGGGAGGGTCTCAGGCTGCCCTCCGTGCTAAGGAGGCCGAGTTTGCCGCCTTGGCGCAGGAGCGTGACCGTCTAGCCAAGAGGTTGGCCGACCAGGAGGAGAGCCACAAGGTGGCCCTGAAGGCGGTGCAGGACAGCGAGGCCGCCCTCCAAGCCGAGTATGAGACAGAGGCGGCTAGCTGGGCCGAAGCGAAGCAGACGCTGATCGACGGCTATGGCCAGATCGAAGATTTGGTTGACGGTAAGCCGCCTTCTTCTTCGTCCTTGCTTGCCGCTTGCCGTTTTGGCTCGTTTTTTGACTTGGTGTTTTTTCTCTTCTTTCTCTTTCTTTCTTGCGCAGAGTACTTCCTTGACTACTCTACCGCCGCCAACCAGATCATCGAGGCCCGCCGTGAGGCACAGAGGTAGGCTGGCGCCGAGATCGCGCCAAACGCTCGCCGGTCGCTGGAGGAGCAGCTCTTGGCGATCCAGGCCCGCCTCCAGCCGACTCATCGCCTGCTCCGCCGGCTTCAACGTGTCGGGGCGCAGGTGTTGGCCGCTCTCTGGCCTGGTGAAGTGATTCCCCGCACCCCCAGTCGGACTGCCGACTGGCTGGAGGTGGCGGTCGGCCGCTTCGAGGCCTGGAAGGCTTCGACGGCTCGGTCCGGCACCAGGCGGGCGCTGGAGTTCGTCAAGGCCTGGTATCCCGGGCTGAGTCTGGACCAGCTGGTCACCTGGCGATAGCAGGCCGACACGGAGCTGGAGCCGGCGCGGCCGGCTATCATCCGACGGGCTTCAGCGATCGCCGACTACACCGACACCAGCGCCTTCGCCCCTGAGGTGGACGACAACGGTGTTGCCCAGCCGGAGGAATGGTTCGGGCTGAACCCGGCAGACGGCGAAGACTCGGCGGAGGAGATCGACTCCAGCGACGAGGGCGAAGAGGAGGAGGAGGAGGGTGAAGACGCCGGGCCGGATGGTGGAGCGGCTGGTCAGCCTCAGCTTGACCGTGCCTCCAGCAACACGGCACGCGCGGGTGCACCGCCTGCAGCCGGCGATGATCAAGCCGAGACCCGCCAGCTGGCCACTCCTCCAGCCGGTGGCGCCGTCTCCACCGACCAACCCGGCTCCCACACTGCGCCTTTAGTCTAGTCTGCTATCTTTATTTTCCTGTCTTATCACTTTTGGAACAATATTTTGTTAAGTTTGCACAATTCCACCCACTGGGGGTGTATTCAAACTATGTTGATTGCCGGCCTGTTGGGGGCTTTATATGTAGATATGATTATGCATGCGTTTGGCTTTCCCTTGTTCTTTGCTTTTCATCCTTCTACTGTTTCCTTTGCCGCCCTCCCTTGGTTGCCGCCTCCCCAGTCAGATAGTTGCTCTGCAATCTGTGGCTGGAGAAGTGCTTGGCCAGTTGGGAGGGCAAGTACTCTAGCTTTGTTGGATTATAGCGAAGTGTTTGGGAAGCCGGCCAGCCGGCTGTTCTGACAGCCGACAAGCGTGGTTGGAGGCCGTCTTTTCGCTATACAAGTTCATTAGTCCTTAGCCGTTTTTCGTGTGGGCATCCTTTCTGCCTTGGCTCTTGCTAGTCGGACAGTCGGTTCTTCGAGCTGCGACTTTCAACAAGAGAGGACTCGGGAGCCGGCACACTACTTATCTGACTTCAGGTAGAACTTTAATATAACTTAAGGCGGCCAGTCCCCGGGCCGACTAGTCGAACCCGGTGCCAGACAGAAATCAAATGTAATAATACATTCGTGAATATGACACTCGTCATTCATAGATAAAGGAAGGCAGTCCCCGAGTGCCCCTCGGGGGGCCTGTTGTTTCGTACTTAATACAAAAGGGTAGCATGATACATACTGCTTTTAACTGTAAAATCTTCTCAGGAGGTTCGCGTTCCATGGTCGCTCCGACTCCTTGCCAGAATCATCCCTTTTGCGTGCTCTTGGTTTTTGCGCGTCGATCAGGTAGTAGGAGTCATTGCCTAGTGCCTTGCTGATGACAAAAGGGCCTTCCCAAGGGGCCGAGAGCTTGTGCTGGCCGGCTGTTCGCTGGATCGGCCGAAGCACAAGGTCGCCCTCCTGGAAAGATCTTGGCTTGACCTTGCGGTTGTGGTAACGGCGCAACCCCTGCTGGTAGATGGCGGACCGGCTGAGTGCTAACAGCCGGCCTTCTTCCAGCAGGTCGACGCCGTCTTCTCGCGCTTCCTTGGCCTCCGCCTCCGTGTACATGGTGACCCGAGGCGAGTCGAACTCGATGTCGGTTGGGATGACAGCTTCGGCACCATATACAAGGAAGAACGGAGTGAAGCCAGTTGACTTGTTAGGAGTAGTACGCAGACTCCAGAGGACAGCCGGCAGCTCATCGAGCCAGCAGCCGGCCGATCGCTCCAGTGGTATGACCAGTCGGGGCTTGATGCCGGAGAGGATGAGTCCATTTGCTCGCTCGACCTGGCCGTTTGACTGCGGGTGGGCAACGGACGCTAAGTCCAGTCGGATACCCTGCGTCGCGCAGAAACGTGCCAGTGCTCCTTTGGCAAAGTTTGTGCCGTTGTCGGTGATGATGCTGTGCGGCACACCGTACCGAATAGTGATGTCGGTGATGAATGTCACGGCAGTCGGCCCGTTCAGTTTCTTGATCGACTTTGCTTCAATCCACTTCGTAAATTTGTCCACGGCGACAAGAAAATGTGTCAAGCCGCCGCGGGTTGTCTTGAATGGGCCCACCATGTCCAGCCCCCAGACAGCAAAGGGCCAGGTGAGGGGATGGTCTTGAGTGCAGAAGCCGGCAGGTGTTGCTGGGAACTGAAGACTTGGCATCCTCTGCAGCTCTTGACTATCTCTTTGGCATCTTCCAAAGCAGTCGGCCAAAAGAAACCGTGGCGGAAAGCTTTGGCCACAAGTGATCTTGAGGCTGCGTGGTGGCCGCATTCACCTTGATGGATATCCTTGAGGATTGCCACTCCTTTCTCTGGCTCGACGCAGCGCTGGAAGACTCCAGTGACGCTGCGCTTGACAAGCTCTCTGTTTATTATTGCATATGCTCCGGCTCGTCGTTGCACTAGTCTTGCTGAGATCTCATCAGCCGGCAGCTCTTTGTTGACTAGGAATTTGAGGATGGGCTGGGCCCATGATGGAGCTGTGACTTCTTCTACTGTTAGTACAGCCACCATGACTCGGGTGGGTGGGTCGGATGGCGTGGAATTGGAGTCGGCCACCACTTCTTGTGTTGCTGCAGTCCCCGGGCCGACTGCTGCAGTCCCCGGGCCGGGTTCTGAAGTCCCCGAGCTGGGTGTGACTACGACAGTCCCCGGGCCGGTTGTCGAAGTCCCCGTGCCGCCTGCGGGGTTCCTCCAGTCGGATCCGGCTGCATCGCGGGTAGGCGGTACGAAGATAGAGTCCGACTCTGGAGACGGCTTGATGGACGGCTTGAGGAGGCGCTGGAGGGAGACACCGGTCGGTATAGCCTGTCGGGTGGAGCCGATCCGCGCCAGGGCATCTGCTTGGTCGTTGTCGGCCTGTGGTACGTGAAGGAACTCGCACCCTTCGAAGTACCCACTGATCTGCTGGACGAGGAATCGATAGCTCGCCATGTTTGCATCCTTGGCGTCCCAGTCGCCAGATGACTGCTGGACCACCAAGTCTGAGTCGCCATAACACAGGATCCAGCGTATGCCGAGTTCTTTGGCTAGCCGGAGCCCGTGTATGAGCGCCTCGTACTCGGCCACGTTGTTGGAGGCGGCGAAGTGGATTTGCAGCATGTATCTCAGTTTGTCGCCTTTGGGAGAGGTGAGGACGATGCCGGCTCCCAAGCCGGTGCGCATCTTAGACCCGTCGAAGTGCATCCGCCAATGGGTAGAGTCGGGAGCCGGCGGTAGGTACTGGGTTTCGGCCCAGTCGACGAGGAAGTCGGCCAATGCTTGGGACTTGATGGCGGTGCGGGGTTGGTAGAAGATTGTGTAGGGTGCCAGCGCAATGGCCCATTTAGCCACCCTGCCGGATGCATCCCGGCTGCCTATGATCTCGGCTAGCGGGGCAGTGCACACGACCGTGATGGGATGCTTTTGGAAGTAGGGCTTCAGCTTCTTGGCGGCGAAGTACACCCCATAGCACATCTTCTGGTAGTGCGGGTAGTTTTGCTTTGAGCTGGATAGTACTTCGCTTAGATAATACACCGGCCTCTGGACTAGCTGGACTCGGCCTTCTTCCGGGCGCTGGACCACGACAACTGTACTGACCACTCGGCTAGTCGCGGCAATGTAGAGGAGCATGGGCTCCTTCTCAGTCGGCGCCGCCAGGACAGGTGGAGTAGTCAGCATTTTCTTCAACTCATGGAAGGCTTGGTCGGCTTGGTCATTCCATTCGAAGTGAGTGGATTTCTTCATGAGTCGGTACAGGGGGAGGGCCTTCTCTCCTAGCCGGCTGATAAAGCGGTTTAAGGAGGCCAGGCACCCAGTGAACTTCTGCACGTCCCGCAACTTGGTGGGAATCTCCATCCTCTCAATGGCCTTGATCTTCACAGGGTTGCACTCAATGCCGCGTTCGGAGACCAGAGCCTAATAGCTGGCCGGCTGGTACTCCGAACACGCATTTCTCGGGGTTGAGCTTGATCTGGAATCGGCGCAAGTTGGCAAATGTTTCTTTGAGGTCCTCCAGCAGGGTGCCGCGCTTCTCTGTCTTCACCACAATATCGTCTACGTAGACGTGGGCATTTCTGCCGAGTTGCTTGAGGAGGCATTTCTGCATGCAACGCTGAAAAGTGGCACCGGCATTCCTTAAGCCGAATGTCATAGTCAGGTAACAGAAAGCCCCGAATGGTGTGATGAAGGCAGTCTTCAGGCGGTCTGCTGGGTCCAACTTGATCTGATGGTACCCTGAGTAGGCATCCAAAAAACTCAACAGCTCGCATCCGGCCGTGGAGTCTATCACTTGGTCAATCCGTGGCAAAGCAAACGGATCTTTGGGGTAGGCCTTGTTGAGGCTGGTGTAGTCTATGCACATACGCCACTTGTTGTTCTTCTTCAATACCAAGACTAGGTTGGCAAGCCACTCTGGGAAAAAATACTTCCATAATAAAGCCAGCGGCGAGGAGCCGGGCTATCTCTTCTCCTACGATTCTTCGCTTCTCTTCTGACAGTCGGCGGAGGGGCTGCTTGACCGGCTTCGCATCGGCTCGGACGTGTAATTTGTGCTCGGCGAAATCCTTCGGGACACCCGGCATGTCCTTTGGGGACCATGCAAAGACGTCTCGATTCTCACGGAGGAAGTCGACGAGCTCGCCTTCCTATTTACTGTCCAGGTTTGCCCCAATGACAGCAAACCTTTCCGGGTTCTCCGGGTCCAGAGGTATCTTCTTCGTCTCCTTGGCCGGCTGGAAGGAGCCCTGCGCATCATAATCTTTGGGGTTGGGGGACAAGGCCGGCTGCTTGCCGGCCATGGCCACAACCCGTTCCAGTATCTTCTTCTCTTCTGCCACTACGAGGGACTCGGCTAGCCGACTGCTGGCCATAGCGCACTCGATGGACTTCTTGTAGTCGCCGGCTACAGTGATGATCCCCTTCGAGCTCGACATCTTCATCTTCAGGTAGGCGTAGTGGGGCACAGCCATGAACTTGGCCAGAGCAGGTCGGCCAAGCAAGGCATGGAAAGGGCTCTCCAGATCCACTACCTCAAACCAGATCGCTTCTCGGCGAAAATGATCCTTGTCTCCGAAGAGAACATCCATCTTGACCTTGCCGATCGGGGAACAGGACAAGCCGGGTACGATGCCATGGAACACGGTCCGGCTTGGCATGAGCTGCTTCGCCTTGATGTTCAGCTTCTCCATGGTATCGCGGTACAATATGTTGATACTGCTTTCGCCATCAATCAGAACGCGGGAGAATCGGGCGGCTCGCCTCTCCATTGCAAGGGTGACGTCCAATACTAATGTGTAGGAGCCAGGGGACGACATCACCTCTGGGTGGTCGGCCTGGCTCCAGTTGATGGGCTTCTCGGACCAGTGCATGAACTCGGGGTTGCTGGAGGCGACTGCGTTGACCTCTTGGTGCTGTCGGCGCCGACTGCGCTTGTCTTCAACTTGGCTTGTGAAGACGACATAGGCGGCGTGCTCTTCAGGGAACTCATCTTGAACGGCTCCGACTGCTGGCCGAGCCGCCGGCTGCTGGGGGGCTGGAGGCGGCGGGCCGGGAGGCGGCACCAGCCCCTCGCCCTTGGAGATCCGTGTGAGCCAGTGGCACTTTCGGGTCGTGTGGTTGGACGGCTTCGCGCCGCTGTGGAACTTGCAGGGTTCATCGAGAGTCTGCTCGTAGGAGAAAGCCGGCTGCCAAGCCGGCCTGCCACCCTTCTTCTTGGGAGCGGGCCGCTCTTCGGGCTGCTCATCTTCAACTGTGGCCACGTGCCGACTGGTGGAAGGCGGCATAGGGGCCTTGCGCTTGTGATCGTTCTGGTAGGGGCGCCGATTGGAGTCGCCAGCCGGCGTCTTGGGAGCAGGAGCGATCACCTTCCCGGAGGCGTCCACTCGGAGCTCGGTGTTCATCAAGGAGTCGGCCGTGGCGTACTTGTCCGCGATGATCAGCAGTTCGTCGAGGGTAGCCGGCTCGTCGCAGAGGAGTCGGTGCTTGAGGAGGGTGCCCTCTCGGCACCCGGCAGTGAAGTACTCGATGGCCTGAACCTCGTGCACCCCCTCGCAGGAGTTGCGGAGCTCGGCCCACCGCGTGAGGTAGTCGCGGGTCGACTCGTTGGGCCCTTGGACGCATAGGGAGAGTTGGCGAGGCTTGGGAGGCCGCGTGTACGTGCTGGTGAAGTTGCGGACAAAGACTTCCGTGAAGTCCAGCCAGCTGTTGACGCTGTAGGGCTTGAGGTTGTTGAGCCAGGTGCGCGCCGTGCCTTGCAGCATGAGGGAGACGTACTTCACGGCTACTCGCCTGTTGCCGTTGGTTATGCTGACAGCAGTAGAGTAGTCGATGAGCCAATCTTCCGGCTTCACAGAGCCGTTGTACTTGGGCGTGTCTCTAGGGAGCGAGAACCCTTTGGGGAAGGGCTCATCGCGGATGCGGGGGCCAAAGCATGGCGGGCCGACATCGTCTTCTTCTTCTAGCGCCAGGGATCGAGCTAGGCGATCGATCCGGCGGCGGGCGTCGTTCTCGCCGACTCCTTCGCGGTGGCCTAGTCGGCTACCAAGAGTCGGATGCGTGACAGGCAGCGGGGTGGGATATCTCTCCCCTTGAGGCGGGGGAGGAGGCGGATTTCCTTGGCGCTCCACTGCTCGAGGGCGGCCTTCCGCGTCGCGCTCGATGGTGATCCGAGTCCGGCTGCGGCTAGCAGCCGGCTCCTTGTCTTTCCTTGCACGGGCACCGCTCGCAGTCGGCGACCGGGATGTCGCGGCGTGCTCTCAGCGTGGGGGAGGACTCTCAGCGCGGGCGCCGGCTTCGTGCCGCTCTGCGGCCGCATCGATCAGCTGTTGGATTCGTCTTGTCATGTAGGGGAGCTCATCGGCTCCCAGCCCATTTAGCTCTTCAGCGGCCGCCTGAGCAGCTCGCAGATTCTCGAGCGGGGTGGCGTAGACGGGGCGGTCTGCCCCCAGCATGCTGGCGATAGCCGCACCGCGCTTCTGGACGAAGCCGGCTCGGCTCGGCCCGCCATGAGGCGGCGTGCCAAAGGCGGCACGGTCGACTTCGCGCTGGTGAGCCTCGGTGAGGCGTCTCATGGAGGCTATCTTCTGGCCTTGCGCGATGAGGGCGAGGCGGCGTGCCTCCAGGGTCTCAGCGTCGGCGTCGGCCGGGATGGGGACGAATAAGTCGTGCATTGCCGCTTGCAGGGCGTCGTGGGCGTTCTCGCCCGAGTTGGCGACGTGGCTGATGACCAACACTTCGGTGACAGCGCTGCTGCCGCTGTCAGCTCGAGGGAGAGGGTCGTCGAAGACCACCACGTCGGAGGGGTAGGCGTCGAGCGATGCCGTGTCGGAATCGACAAGCATCGGGTCGGTGGAGCCGACCGACTCCAAGTCTACAGCAGGCTCGCTAGAGACGTGAAGTTGGTCGAGGAGGCTGACGAGGCGGCTCTCGGGGTAGTCCGTGCCCGCGTCGGACGCGGGCTCGTCGGAGATGCGAGTCTCGCCGAGCAGATCGGCGAGGCAGCTCGCTGCGCAGGCGTCGTCGACGCCTTGCAGCGCGTCGGGGCAAACGCCATCGGGCGCAGCAGGCTGGCTGCGCTCGCGGGGGAGGAAAAGGGTTCCCGTCCAGAACAGGTCTCCGGACGACGGTGCACCTGGCCCCACGGTGGGCGCCAAATGTCGGGTGGTAGGTGCGACATATGCCAACGGGTGGCTTATCATTGTGGGAGCCAGTAAGACGTCGCCGGTGCCTGGAAACGGGATGAGGCGAAGACATGCACGCCGGCGAATCTTACCCAGGTTCGGGGCTCTCCGTGGAGATAACACCCCTAGTCCTGCTCTGCGGGGTCTCCGCATGATCACTAGATCAAAAAGAGTAGCTACAAGTGCTCCTTGAGCTGTCGGATTCGAGGGAGAAGAAGAGCAAGGCTAGCTCTCCCCTTCTCTCTATATGGTGTGTGTAATTCTATGAGACCAACCCTTTGCATGGGTGCCCCGGGGGGTTTATATAGGCCTACCCCCCAGGGGTACAAAAGTAATCCGGCTGGGCGCGGGTCCCAGCCGTCAGTGTCTGTGTTCGCCGGCTTCTCCGCCGGCCATTGGGGCCCGCCGACTGGTGGGTCCCGCCGGCTGCCGGCCTCTTGGTCGACAGGCCAGCCCCACCGCTTGGGGGTCTTGTCGGCGGCTGGTTACTGTTGCCTCGCCCCTGATGACGAGGGCTTTGTCGAGGTAAGCGTGGCTACAGCGTAGCCGCCTTACGGGCTCTCACTATAGCCTTACCTCGTCTTGTCTCCTTAATGTGGCACATGTTTCGAGGGAGGGAGGTAGCCGGCTCCTGGGGGCCGGCTACGCCCCTGGCCGACTAGGGGAGGCCGGGCCGCCTTCGAGCGTCTCTCTGGCTAAAGGGGCCCGCCGCCCGCGGGCCGTACTGGCGTCTGTCGTGGACGACGTTGAGGCCAACATGGCTACAGTGCCGCGCCGGACGGGGGATGGCTGACCCGTACGGTGCCCTGTGGCCATGCCTGCTTCGGGATTCGGGGGTCTTATCACCGTTAGGTGGACACAGTCTTGGTGGGTGCGGTCTTGGCCGGCTTCTGGGAGTCGGCGTTCTTCATGGCCGGCTTTTGGGAGTCGGTCCTTTTGGAGCCAGCTTCCTGGAGTCGGCCATCTCGTAGCTTTCTTGGGGAAGGTTTCTGGGACTGGGTCGCCTTCTGGGAGTCGGCCCTGGGGATAGCCGGCCGGGGGAAGGCGGCCCTATGCTTCGTATGCTTGAAGGCTTAAATGACCTGATAATTTTTTGAGGAGCCAGGGGGAGTCGGTTAGGCTACCCGTGGCCATTTACTCCGACACCGAGTATTCTGCGTGTGCAAAACTATCTTACACCCCTTGTAGATGAACATTGAGCTTATCACACCCGATCATCACGTGGTGTCTCGGCACGACGAACTTTGGCAACGGTGCATACTCAGGGAGAACACTTGTACCTTGAAATTTAGTGAGAGATCATCTTATAATGCTACCGTCAAACAAAGCAGAATAAGATGCATAAAGGATAAACATCACATTTTTTTCGAAAAGGGGGGACTCCCCGGCCTCTGCATCAGAATGATGCATACAGCCAACAGGATAAACATCACATGCAATCAATATAAGTGATATGATATGGCCATCATCATCTTGTGCCTTTGATCTCCATCTCCAAAGCACCATCATGATCACCATCGTCACCGGCACGACACCTTGATCTCCATCGTAGCATTGTTGTCGTCTCGCCAACTATTGCTTCTACGACTATCGCTACCGCTTAGTGATAAAGTAAAGCAATTACAGGACGATTGCATTGCATACAATAAAGCGACAACCATATGGCTCCTGCCAGTTGCCGATAACCCCGTTACAAAACATGATCATATCATACAATAAATATAGCATCATGCCTTGACCATATCACATCACAACATGCCCTGCAAAAACAAGTTAGACGTCCTCTACTTTGTTGTTGCAAGTTTTACGTGGCTGCTACGGGCTGAGCAAGAACCGTTCTTACCTACGCATCAAAACCACAATGATATTTCGTCAAGTTAGTGCTGTTTTAACCTTCAAAAGGACCGGGCGTAGCCACACTCGGTTCAACTAAAGTTGGAGAAACTGACACCCGCCAGCCACCTGTGTGCAAAGCACGTCGGTAGAACCAGTCTCGCGTAAGCGTACGCGTAATGTCGGACCGGGCCGCTTCATCCAACAATACCGCCGAACCAAAGTATGACATGCTGGTAAGCAGTATGACTTGTATTGCCCATAACTCACTTGTGTTCTACTCGTTCATATAACATCTACGCATAAACCTGGCTCTGATACCACTGTTAGGGAACGTAGTAATTTCAAAAATTTCCTACGCACACGCAAGATCATGGTGCTGCATAGCAACGAGAGGGGAGAGTGTCGTCTACGTACCCTCATAGACCGTAAGCAGAAGCGTTATAACAATATGGTTGGTGTAGTCGTACGTCTTCACAATCGAACGATCCTCAGCACCGAACGTACAACACCTCCGCGTTCAGCACACGTTCAGCTCAGTGATGTCCCGCGAACTCACGATCCAGTAGAGCTTCCGGGAAGAGCTTCTTCAGCACGACGGCGTGGTGACGGTGATGATGATGCTACAGACGCAGGGCTTCTCCTAAGCACTGCTACGATATTACCGAGGTGGATTATGGTGGAGGGGGGCACCGCACACGGCTAAGAGATCAATGATCAATTGTTGTGTCTCCAAGGGGTGCCCCCCTCCCCGTATATAAAGGAGCTAGGGGGAGGCGGCCGGCCAGGAGGAGGGCTCGCCAAGGGGGGAGTCCTACTCCCACCAGGAGTAGGACTCCTCCTTTCCTAGTAGGAGTAGGAGAAGGGAAGGAAGGGAGAGAGGAAGAGAAGGAAAGGGGGGCGCCGCCCTCGCCTCCTTGTCCAATTCGGACTAGAGGGGGAGGGGGCGCGCGGCTGCCCTGGCCGCCCTCCTCTTCTCCCACTAGGGCCCATTAGGCCCAATGTACTCCCCGGGGGGTTCCGGTAACCCCCCGGTACTCTGGTATATGCCCGAAACCTCCCGAAACACTTCCGGTGTCGAAACATAGTCATCCAATATATCGATCTTTACGTCTCGACCATTTCGAGACTCCTTGTCATGTCCGTGATCATATCCGGGACTCTGAACTACCTTCAGTTAATCAAAAACACAAAAACTCATAATACCGATCGTCACAGAACTTTAAGCGTGCGGACCCTACGGGTTCGAGAACTATGTAGACATGACCGAGACACGTCTCCGGTCAATAACGAATAGCAGAACCTGGATGCTGATATTGGTTCCTACATATTCTACGAAGATCTTTATCGATCAAACCGCATAACAACATACGTTGTTCCCTTTGTCATCGGTATGTTACTTGCCTGAGATTCGATCGTCGGTATCTTAATACCTAGCTCAATCTCGTTACCGGCAAGTCTCTTTACTCGTTCCGTAGTGCACCATCCCGTAACTAACTCATTAGTCACATTGCTTGCAAGGCTTATAGTGATGTGCATTATCGAGAGGGCCCAGAGATACCTCTCCGACAATCGGAGTGACAAATCCTATTCTTGATCTATGCCAACTCCACGAACACCATCGGAGACACCTGTAGAGCACCTTTATAATCACCCAGTTATGTTGTGACGTTTGGTAGCACACAATGTGTTCCTCCGGTATTCGGGAGTAAACTAAACGATCAAGTGCTGAGCTAACGAAATGGGTCAAGTCAATCACATCATTCTCCTAATGATGTGACCCCGTTAATCAAATGACAACTCATGTCCATGGCTAGGAAACTCAACCATCTTTGATTGACGAGCTAGTCAATTAGAGGCATACTAGTGACACTATGTTTGTCTATGTATTCACACATGTATTATGTTTCCGGTTAATACATTCTAGCATGAATAATAAACATTTATCATGATATGAGGAAATAAATAATAACTTTATTATTGCCTCTAGGGCATATTTCCTTCAGATTGTGCTCTTGAAACTTGATTTTGAGAAAGCCTTTGACATGCTCAATCATGATACAATTATTGAAATTTTGAGAGCAAAAGGTTTTGGAGAAAAATGGATTGATTGGATTACCATGATTTATGGCACTGGTTTCTCATCCATTCTTCTTAACGGAATACATGGGAAACAATTCCAATGTAAAAAAGGAGTTAGACAAGGTGATCCCCTATCCCCCCTGATTTTTGTCATAGCTGCAGATATGCTCCAAACCATGATGAATAGAGCCATGCAAAGCAATCTGATAGTATCACCTTTGATCCACCATTCTTGCCCTGATTATCCAATCATCCATTATGCTGATGATACTATTCTAGTGGCCAATGCAGATGCCCAACAACTCGCACACATAAAAAACCCGTTGCTCCATTTTGCATCATACACTAGACTCAAGGTGAATTATTCCAAATCCACCATGATATCTATGAACACACCCATAGAAAAAATGCTTATGCTCTCTGCTCTTCTAGGGTGCAATATTGGAACCTTGCTTCACACATATCTTGGACTCCCTCTCAGCACATCCAAACCTAATGTTGTGTATTATGTTCCTATGTTGCAGAGGATTGAGAATAGACCCCTCAGCTGTTCCACTTTGCTTTCTACTGGGGATAAGCTCACATTGATTAAATCAATCTTCACCAGCATGCCCACCTTTTTCATGTGCACATTATCTCTGCCCAAGACTGTGATCAAACAAATCAACATGTATCTCAAACATTGTTTCTGGAGAAAGTATGGAACCACTGACCAAGGTCCTGCTCTTATAGCCTGGGAGAGAGTCTGTAACCCTAAAGAGGATGGTGGACTAGGAGTACTAGATATTTCTATCCACAACCAAGATCTTCTGATGAAATTTCTTCATAAGTTCCTCAACAAAGAAGACATTCCATGGGTCAGCATCATCTGGGAAAGCTATTACCAGAGCAATCTTCCAGCTGACAGAATGGTGGGTTCCTTCTGGTGGAAATCTGTTTTGAAATTGCTCCCCTCCTACAAGCAGCAGGCTCTCTGTAAGCCAGGGAAAGGGGACACAACTCTGTTCTGGACTGATAATTGGAATGGTACTCCTTTGGTTGACAAATATCCAGAACTTCATTCCTTTGCCATAAATGGAACCATCACACTGGCCAAGATCATGGAACACTCTGAAACTAGTCAACATTTCCATAGACCTCTCACACTACAAGCCTATCAGCAATTCACTTCACTCCAATCACTACTGATAGATACAACGACTAGTGATGCACAAGATAGATGGTGCTATTCATGGAGCAGCAGTAATTATTTTCCAATGAAGATGTACATAACCCTTAAGAAGAGCCACATTTCTCACAACATCTTCAAACTACTATGGAGCACTTCTTGCCGGTTTCGACACAAAATTTTCTTCTGGATGTTATATAATGATAGGGTCAACACCAGAAACTTGCTCCATCGCAAGCATATGCAATTGGATGATTATAATTGTGTGCTCTGTGCTGACAAAACTGAAGAAACATCTCTTCACCTCTTCTGGGACTGTCCATTTGCAACTAGCTGCTGGAACTATCTCATTCAAGATAGGAAGAGAGGTATATTTCCTTTCATGATGAAGCCACATTATCCATATCCTCATTTCCTTCAGATATAGCTATGGACATCATCATCATGAGTTGTTGGAGTATATGGTCAGTAAGAAACGACAAGATCTTCAGATCAGCAGCCCCGCATTTCAATACCTGGAAATTCTATATCAAGGAAGGACTTTGGGCCTCAGAATTAAGAGCTAAGCCAAGCAAAGCTGAGAAGATCAGGAACTAGGTGGTTCAGTATATAGAGCAGGACTAGGCTCTTTCTACCCATTTTTTTGTGTGTCATGATTCCTAAAACGGGCATTGGCTAATTGTATTTTATCTTTTATTGTACTTTTAATATATTAATGAAAATACCGTAGAATGATTGTTCTACGGTTTCAGGCTCAAAAAAGTATCCCAGGTTGGTTTGTGTTAAGCGGATAGGCTTTGTGTGTGTGTACAAGTTAAACGCATAGACTCAGCAGCCAGCACACTCTTGTTTCAAGTTCATGTAAAGTAATTATTATTGAAAAAATGACAATGAAATTAATCAATAGATAAAATTCCACATGTCGATGTCCGCTTAAAGAAAAATACTAGTAAGTCAACAAATATCTAGAAAAAAGGAATAAAAGATCACAAAAAGTACCAAAAATGTCTGACGATTCGAAACAATGAATCAATATTTTTTTTGCCAAATATTGATACTGGTGAAACTATAGAAGAGAAAATTGCTCAAGGTTCATTGATTATTCTATTAGCAAGCTTCGTTGACTTCTATGAAGCCTAAAATGATCCTTGAAGTTTCTTGACTTTATTATTGTGGCGGCTGACCTTGAGACCTTCTAGCTCTTATTTAGCACACAAAGTTGCATGAGGATATAGCCGTACTCTGCAAGTAAAACACTGGTCCGTCTTTGATTCTAGTTCTAGCTTGACTCCATCATCTTTGGCACGCTTGCCAATTCGGCTCATGCTGCCGTGCTCTGCCAAGTGAGCCTTACAGAAGTCAAATTAGCCGTCTAGGCACGGCAGGGGATGCATAAAGCCATTGATATGGATGTTGCTTTGTAGCGTAAGCACGATTAGTTCTTGAACAAAAGGTGAGCGTGATTATCTTATCTTAAAAACCCATGATGGTCCAAACACCGGGAGTATAAAGTCCTAGTACGGTGTCGGGATTTGGCCCCTGATAGAATGGCTAGCAATTCAGCATCGCCTAGTTTTGCTAACCTTGTAAAAATTATCAAGATTTTTTTCCACGTACAATCAATTTAGACCATATTATGAGGAATTCACTCGATGATTATAGAAAAATGTGTGAATTAGAATGCGTCTTGGTCAGAGGGTACATACATAACCGGTAACTTTTGAGGCGCTACATTTGGGCAAAACCGGTGATGGACAATATCTTGTCCTTAAGTGGGAGCCCAAGGGACGAGTTTCGTGCCGTGCTCAATCCCTTAGCTTTCATTTTGGGCCCGCTGCTGATTAGTATTATTATTAGTACCCTTTTGTTAGATGAAACTGATGGGCTAGCACCTCTAATCACAGCCATTAGATGGCTTTAATTTTCATGCAAAAAAAAACACTCCTGGAAAGCATGGAAGCACTTCTCAAATTTTGGTCATGCCAATTTCTTGGTGGGTCTAAAACTAAACACACCCTATAACTTTTAGATGTCGTGCAACTCTTTCAACTTTGTTGCCTAGATCATCCCTTTTGGATCTGTGTCTAGCTCACCAGTTTCAACTCGTCTATTTTGGCTACCCTGTGGTGCCTTTAATTATTAAATTATCAAATGAAACACCTCATTCTCCACTCATTAAAAGTCCAAGGACGACGATAACTGCCACACGTGTGGGCGTTAAGGGGGCTGCCCACACATTTTGTGTGGTGTCTAAGAAGACCAGCCCACACGCCCACGTGTGGGTAAAACAATTAGTGCCCACACGCCTCTTTTTTTCCTTGCGGTCCCTCTCACACGCCTACGTATGGGCAAAATGCATAACGCCCACACGACCTCTCTCAGCCACCTACCTCGCGGTCCCGCGCGCCCAGCGTGACAGTCACCACGCGTCCCCGCAGTTGCCATGGTCCGGACCCTCTTCAATGTCCATTTACCTGCAGTTGCCAAGTCGCTGAACTACAGTTGCCATGTCGGACAACTACAGTTGCCATGGTTGCTCAACTGCAGTTGCCATCTCAGGTCAAGTGCCAGATGCCATTTTGGACAACTGCAGCTGTTGCCATGTATGGTCTGGTTTACTATAGTTGCCATGATTTGAAAACTTTAGAGGTTGCCACCTACTAACACTAAACAGTTGCCATGTATGGTCTGGTTTACTACAGTTGCCATGATTTGAAAACCTTAGAAGTTGCCACCTACTAACACTAGGAAGTTGCCGTGTACCGCTACAAAGAGACATAGCAAAACAACATGTTCGGGTAAAAGAGAGAGTTGCCATCTGCTTACAAGCACACTAGGGCAGTTGCCGTGTACCCTGCAAAACATATGGCAACTGACATGTTTGGATAAAAAAAAAGAAAGTTGCCATCTGCTTATAAGCACAGTAGTGCAGTTGCCATGTACACCGCAAAACGCATGGCAACTGACAGCTTGGGTGTGGGAGAGGAGACGGGCGTGTGGGCGAGATGGCAAATGCCCACACACCAGCCCTTGTGCGTGAGTGAAAACTGACGTGTGGGCTAACTGCTAAACGCCCACACACCGGCCCCTCCGTGTGGTGAAACGGATGTGTGGGCGACCGGGTGAATGCCACACACCAGCCCAGTCCTACGTGGCACCACAGACATGCCAAGATTCATGCACCTACAAACGGACGCGGATCCACGTGTGTGGGCGAGATGCAAACGCCCACACGTGTGGGTGTTAGTGTTTCCGAAGTCCAATTGTAATATAATTCGGACACAAATATTCAGGTCAATTAGACCACAATAGAGAATTAATATGACGGTCTAAGATCATTTTTGCAAAGATATGATAACTAAGATCATGCATGGGTAGAACCATCCAAGAAAATGTGACAATCTAAGATCATTTTGGTAAAGAAAAAGAAATTCTTGCTCAAGTCAAACGCGAAACAATTATGCCTTATAAGAGAAATAGAACATATCAGTACTTTTCTTTTGCAATACAGATCTTTATTTAAACAAGCTAGCACTCGGTCACAGATGAAATTCCTTCACATCAGAAAGAGCGCAGCTGGGATTGCAAGTAGGACACTTTTTCTGGCAGTCGTCACTTGTGGCGAAACACGGGGCGTCGGGCTTGTTGAGGCAGCAGTAGCAGTCTACTCCAAATGGTGAATCAGGTGAACCACATTTCTTTCGGAGACAAAACTTCACATTTAGCTTGCTTTCATTGATATCACCAGCAGTACTTGTCTTGGTATGATAATCCAGATCGGCCTTGCTTCCAGCCTCGAGACGACCTATTGCATGCATATTTGAGTATGTCTGCATCAGTTTGCTGTTTTAATTGGAAGGGAAGGTTTTGGTTGGGGGTACACTGATTGAAAAGGTAAATGATTCGGCTTTGTTCGAAATACATATGAAGGTAATGGCAAGAATACTCACACTCTGCAGTCCCTGCAACCCAACCGATGAACAAGATGGCCATCACGTAGGCGAAGCGGCTCTTTGTCATAGTGATTATTTGTCTTTGTCCGAGAGGAAGATGGTTTGAGGGAAACGCCACACTCGGGCGATCAGCTCGTGATTGATTTATATCAAAGTTCAAGGACGTGAACAGGTAGGATAAGATTGCCTAATCACGTATACAAGGTATCATTAATTACATCTCAAAAATCCAAATCAGATCGGGTAGATACGGTAGGGTAGATTGCCTAATCTCCTATATATAGTACAATGTATGATACATCACCGTATCAATCTCAACAATCAACCGCGAAAAAAAGATCTCCACAATCCAAATCAGATTTACCGTATCATTCTCAACAATCCAAATCGGATTTGGTTGAGACGGTAGGGTAAGATTGTCTAATCACCTATACAAGGTATGATACATTACCATATCAATCTCATCAATCCAAATCAGATCGGGTTGATACGGTAAGGTAAGATTGCCTAAGAGCATGGTTAATAATATAGCCAACTGATGGCTATAAGGAACTGGCATATCATTTATAGCCATAATCTATAGATACCCATACAATAATGTGGGCTATAAGGTTGGCTATTACACTACTACTCCCTCCGTTCCTAAATATAAATCTTTCTAGGATTTTAATACAAACTACTCCATCCGTCCCAAAATTCTTGTCTTAGATTTGTCTAGATATGGATGAATCTAATACTAAAACATGACTTGATACATCCGTATTTAGACAAATTTAAGACAATAATTTTGGGATGGAGGGAGTACATACGGATGTATATAGACATATTTTAGAGTGTAGATTCATCCATTTTGCTCCGTATATACTCCGTAGTGAAATCTCTAAAAAGACTTATATTTAGGAACGAAGGGTACTTTTTTTTATCTTCTCTTTATCTCTTTCTTCACTTTTTCTTGACTTTATTGTGGTGGCTGACCTGAGGCCCTTCAGTTCTTCAGCACACAAAGATGCAGGTGGACCGTGGATATAGCCGTCCCGTCCCGTCCCGTGCAAGTAAAACACTGGTCCATCTTTGATCCTAGTTCCAGTTTGACTCCATCAGCTTTGGCACGCGTGACAATTTGGTTCATCTATGCTTGCCGTGCTCTGCCAAGTGAGCTTCCCACAAGTCAAATTAGCGGTCTAATTAGGCAGGGTGTGGATAAAGCCATTGTATATATGATGTTGCTTTCGTAGCATAAACACGACCGTTTGCTTCACCAACATGTGAGTGCCGTCATCTTTAAAAACCATGATGACGCGTGAAACCTGCACACCAAGGTTGCCAAAGTCACAAGGGTAATTCGCGTCAAAGAAAATTCACGTCAAGCAAAAGAATTTCACCGGGATAACTGAGTATCTAGGGGCTGGGGTTGTACATTATAATGCCAGCCACCACAGTGCTGTCGGGAACACTTTTGTTTGCTTTCTTTCCCGCGTTGTTTCGGTCCAATCTTTCACTCCGGGAGCTGATTGTGACTTCGAAAGGTTTAAGCTTCTTTGACTTTTTTTAGTAAGCTTCCTTGACTTTTATGAAGCTGGAATTTTATAAATTTTGTCCAAAAACGATCCTTTAAGTGTGGCGGCTGACCCAAGGCCTTCCGATTCTTGTTTAGCACACAAAGATGCCGCAGTTGGATATAGCTGTCCCGTGCAAGTAAGCGTCGGTTGCATCTTTGATCCTAAGTTCTAGTTTGACTCTATCAGCTTTGGCACGCCTGAAATTTTGGGCTCATGTTGTGGTGCTCTGCTAAGTGAGCTCACCACAAGCCAAATTAGCCGATATAGATGATAATGCTTTGTAGCATAAGCACGACTTGTTCTTGACCAAAATTTGAGTGCCATTATCTTTAAAATCCACGATGATGCAAGAAACCTTCTATTGACCAGTAAGGAGTGTTAAACCCAATCTGAGTGCCATTATCTTTAAAATCCACGATGATGCAAGAAACTTTTTCTTTCATTTTGGGTCCGCTGCTGATTATTGGGTGTTAAACCCAATTTTCATTTCACAAATACTTCCATTTTTTTTAAGATTCCATTACATGTATATAAGTGTTTTTTTTGCGGGTGGCATGTATATAAGTATATGGAATATATTGTCACATATCATTCGAATAAGGAGTGGACTAACGTCCGACTAGTCGCTAGATTGGAACAGGTCTGAACAAATCCTACCCCAATTTTCTCCCATGAAAAAAGCATGCATGCATCCTTTTCTTTGGGTGTGTCCAACTGTCATGGTTTAATTAGAATCTCATAACGATGACCTTGCTTTACGTATAATAAATTCCCCGTCCAACATGTACAGTTAGAGATAAATGGTAGATAAATCAGTTTGTGGGTCATAGCAGCTGCAGTCTGATCGTATCAGTGTGTACGATGAAGATAAATAGTACACAGAGCAGTTTCGATCTCATAATTACATGCATGCAGAAAAAAACAAAATTGATGATGTCACCAGAATTTTTTTCAAAACTGAAAAGTCAAAATGTTTTGTAGCTCAAACCATCTGCCAGATTGAAAAACTGTCTTCACATAAAAGATTCGTCGCGACGAGACCATAGAAACTAGATCCCATATTGATATGTTTTGACGACTTTTTTCTGGGTAAAGTTACCAGGCATATGTTACGTAAGTTATCACGACTGTGATGCATAAGTTACCAAGATATTTTCATAAAAATTACCAGGGATGAAAAGATAGTCTTCCAACTTTGTTTTCCACGTTCACATGCACATATGCACTAGATGACAAAACTATGATGCCATTCTACATTCTCCTTATTTTGAAACTTCGAAATGTTTTGTAGCTCAAACCGTTGCTTTGATCAAAAACTGTTTTCACATAAAAGATTCATCGCGACGAGATCTTCGAAACAAGATTCCATGTTGGTATGTTTCGACGACTTTATCAGATAAAAAATTACCACACATGTGCAACGCAAGTTATCATGCCAGTTGAGCGTAAGTTATCGTGTTGTTTACACAGAAATTATCAGGGCATAAAAAACAATTTCTTCGATCTTCTCCCCACATGCACATTCATGTGCCCTAGAGAAAGAAAAATTCTAATGTCGGGGAGGATTCCATCGAAACTCAAAAAAATGTTCTGTAACTCAAACAGTCGCTCCGATACAAAAATCATTTTCACATAAAAAATTCGTTGCCACAAGACTTTCGAAACTAGATCTCATGTTGGTATGTTTCGACAACATCTTTTGGTCAAAAATTTATCAAGCCTGGGCTAACTAAGTTATCAGCTCTGTTGTGTGTATATTACCATGATATTCACACATGAGTTGCCAAAGAGTGTTTTTCAACAAGACCCCCTCCCGGTCAAAGTTATCACATCTTGACTAAGTAAGTTATCAAGTCAGTTGTGCATATATTATCATGATATTTACACATGACTTATCGGGTCAAAGTTATCACCGTGTTTGTATGTAAGTTATCAGGTTTGCGATCCGTAAATTACCATGTAGTTCGCACAAAAATTACTAGGGAGATGTTCCTCAACTTTGTTTTCCCAGGTCAAAAGTTATCAATGTGTTGCACAAAAGTTATCAGGTCTACGGTGCATAATTACCATCATATTCACACAGAAGTTATCAGGGGTGTATTACAACAACCCCTACCCCCGCCAAAGTTATCAGAGTGTTGTACGTAAGTTATCAGGTGCGATGCGTAAATTACCATGCTCTTCACACATAAGTTATCAGAAATTATCATACAATTTACACCCAAATCATCGGTGGTGTGTTCCAACATTTATTTTGCGAGTCAAAGCATCACAGTGCAGTAAAAATACTAACAGGGCAGCCGAGCCATTTGACTATTAAAATGAAAAAAAGTAGGAAAAAAAGGAAAATTCAGTGTAAAAAAGAAAAAAAGATACTTTATTATTCATGTAACGGTTTTTACAAGTACAAAAAATACCTAACCTAAAAGTAGTCACAACCTCAATTTATTCCTTGTGGTTAGGGGCACCGTGAGATACGATGGAGGTATTGGGTTCAATTTCATTTTCTCTCAATTTTTTTACTGCCGAATCGTTCGGATCTGTTGCTGAGATCCGAACGTTCGGGTTTTAGCTTTTTGTTCAAATAATCGACAGTTTGGAAACTGATACCATCGCATCACATGGTAGTATACCAGGTTGGATTTGTGTTAAGCGGATAGGCTTTGTGTATGTACAAGTTAAACGCGTAGACTCAACAGCCACCACACTCTTTTTTCAAGTTCATGTAAAAGTAATTTATTTAACTGTCGCAAAACAAATTAATTCATTTAAAAAATGACACTGAAATCAATCAATAGAAAAATTCAACATGTCGATGTCCGCTTAAAGAAAAATACTAGGAAGTCAACAAAAAACTAGAAAAAGGGAATAAAAGGTCACTTTTTAAAACCAAAAACCTTGGACAATTTGACAAAAATAAATCAACAATTTTTTGTTGCCAAATATTGATACTGGTGAAACTTCAGAAGAGAAAATGGCTCAACGTTCCTTTGACTATTCTATTAGCAAGCTTCATTGATTTCTATGAAGCTAAGCATGTAACAACATTCGTCCAAAATGATCCTTGAAGTTTCTTGACTTTATTATTAATGGTGGCTGACCTCGAGACCTTGCAGCTCTTGTTTAGCACACAAAGTTGCATGAGGATATAGCCGTACCCTGCAAGTAAACCACTGGTCCCATGGTCCGTCTTTGATTCTAGTTCTAGCTTGACTCCATCAGCTTTGGCACGCGTGACAATTCGGCTCATGTTGCCGTGCTCTGCCAAGTGAGCCTTCCATAAGTCAAATTAGCCGTCTAGGCACGGCAGGGTATGCATAAAGCCATTGATATGGATGTTGCTTTGTGGCATAAGCACGATTAGTTCTTGACCAAAAGGTGAGTGCGATGATCTTATCTTAAAGACCAATGATGATCCAAACAGAGGGAGTATAAAGTCCTAGTACGGTGTCCGGATTTGACCCCTGATAGAATGGCTAGCAATTCAGCATCGCCTAGTTTTGCTTTTTTTTAGGGGTACCTAGTTTTGCTAAGCTTGTAAAATTTATCAAGATTTTTTTCTACGTACAATCAATTTAGACCATATTATGAGGAATTCACTCGATGATTATAGGAAAATGTGTGAATCAGAATGTGTCTTGACCAGAGGGTACATACATTTTTTTAGGCAAACTCACAAAGCTTTATTCATCCGTCACACAGTTTACAGGGACGAAGCAAAGATCTCCAGGGTGGCCTAACCAAACATGGCGGCCGGTCCCTAGCGTTAAGGCATGCTGTGCAAGTTTGTGGGCCTCGACATTCAAGGTTCTAAACTCATGTAAGAAAATGCAAGAAGTAAAATTCCTAGACGACTGCTCAATCTCGAGCACAACTGCACCATAAGAAGATGATGATCCCTTCCTTATCGCGTCCACCGCAGCTTTGCAATCCGAAGCAACAGAAACCCTGGATATATATAAGTCGTTCGCAAGGGCTAGGGCTTCTCTAACAACCAGTACCTCAAGAACCTCCGGGTCTTCAATATTCCTGAACAAGATTGACGAAGCACCTTGGAAAGTTGCCGTCTTGTCTCAGCATATAGCTACCACTGTTCCGAAGCCTCCCGCCCGAGACACAACGACGTCAACATTGATCTTCATGTGATCATGTTCTGGCGGAATCCATCCCATTGGTCGCGGTGCAGCTGGCACTTGTGTTCTGGCATTCGGCTTCACGAGGCATTGAAGATCGGCAAGGAACCTGTCAATGAACGCATGTGTTGCAAAAGGAGTCTGCAGAATTCCTTCGTGAATAACTTTCCGCTGAGCATACCAGATGACCCACAGTGTGGTTATCATTATGGTGAACTCAAGCTGCGATAGGGAATTGCTCACCACAAATAACCATCCCTTCGCACTTTCATCTCTGTTCATGCACATGTGCTGAACTAGCTCATCATTAGATAGAGTCCGAACACTTCGGGATAGGGTATAGTCCAGCAATGAGTGCCTCCAACTATCCTCCGCGCCACATATAGCACGCATGTGGGAGGGCGATATGTTCCGGTGGTGAAGAACATCGCTAGTGGGTAGCAAGTGATGTGCCAGTCGACATGTGAAAACCCCGAGTTCCGATGGCACCTGTAGTTTCCAAACCGAAGACCAACTGTGCTCTTGGTCAGGATTTGACGAGTCTTCGGTATTCTCCAACCATGCTTCTCTCCCAGATTTGATCCGATATATAAGATCGTATGCTGTCCTCACCGAGAATAGGCCTTGTGGATCCTCCGACCACACGTAGAAGTCATCAACTTGTCTCGTGCAGATCAGGATTTTGAGTATAGCTACCGCATTGATCGGTAGGAACACTTGGCGCACAAGCTCCTCATTCCAACTAGCTGTCATCGAATCAATCAGCTCGGCCACCTACTGTGGCGGGTTAGCGACTAGAGGTGTGATTGGTTTGGAAAGTCCGTCCCACGGAATCCAATTATGTGGCCAGATTTGTGTTGAAACACCATCTCCAATTCTACGAATAATACCCAGTCGCATGATGTCTCGCCAAATCTGAGACAGGTGTGATCCGAGCTTCGCATCCAATATAGACGAGTTTGGATAGTAGATTGCTTTCAGCATGTGGGCACTTAGGGAGTTTGGCTCCTGTAGAATGCGCCATGCTTGCCTAGCAAGTAAAGCAAGGTTAAACAATTCCATGTGTTTAAAGCCCAAACCTCCAAGGTTCTTTGGCCGCAATATAACATCCCATGACACCCAACAAGGCCTTCTCTTCCCTTGCTTACTTCCCCACCAAAACTACCGTATAATCGATGTGATGCTGTCACACAATCCCCTTGGTAATCTGAAACATGACATAGAGAAAACAGGAATAGCTTGCGTCACAGATTTAAAAAGAACCTCCTTTCCAACTGAAGACAATAACATCTCCATCCATCCCTCCACCTTTTCCCCAAACTCTATCCCTCAAGTACTTGAATGTGCCATTTTTGGGCTGTCCCACCTCTGTTGGCAAACCCAAATATTTCTCACCGATGGACTCATTCTGTACATCCAGGCAATTTTTCACTTCCTCCTTGAGTGAAGTAGGGCACCCCTTGCTGAAATAAATTGAGGACTTGTCATGATTTACTCTTTGTCCCGAAGCAGCACAATAAATGTTCAACAAGTTTGATACCGAGTTTGCTCCCTCCACACTAGACTTAAAAAGCAAGAGGCTACCATGTCCAAATTGGAGGTGGTTCACAATTGGAGTTATCGGAGCCACCAAGCGATGATGACTGAGAATTGGATTTTAAATGGCATGAAAGGCCCTCTGCTACAATTAAGAATAGTAAGGGGAAATCGGATCTCCTTGTCGAATACCTCTGGATGGTTTAAATTGTTTGAGCTTTTGACCATTGAGCAACACTGAGTTAACTCATGATGTTCTGTAAGTAATCCCACTCAAGCTTGTCGTATGCCTTCATCATGTCAAGCTTCAACACACAAAAATTGTTAGATTTCGATCTGTTCCTCTTCATAAAATGAAGGCACTCATATGCACAAATAATATTGTCAGTAATGAGTCTACCAGGCACAAACATTGACTGGTCGTGTGAGATAATGTCAGGTAGAATTATCTTCAGTCTATATGCCACCACCTTCAATGCTATGTTATACAGTACATTGCAAAGATTGAGGTCTGAATTGAGTTAGCAGAGTGGGGCTTGTTACCTTCGGGATCAAGACAAGGACTGTATCATTTATGCTCTCTGGACTTTCCTCTCCTCTGATAATCCGCATAACAACAATAGTAATTTCATCGCCACACATATCCCAGTGCCTCTGATAACATTGTGCTAGGAAGCCATCCAGGCCTGGTGCTTTAGTTGGGAACATCTGAAAAAGTGCATGCTACACTTCTTCATTCGAGTATGGTGCACATAGGTTTTCATTCATAGCCGACGTCACTTTGCATGGGACATGCAACAATACCAGTAACACCCTCGGATGTGTAGAGCGACTTGTAAAAGTCCAATACCATTGCCTTCAGAGTTGCCGGATACTCTATGTAAATGCCAAGGGAGTTATAGAGCGCCTTAATCACGTTCTTTTTTCACCTCATACTCACTTGCATATGGAAAACTTAGTATTTTTGTCCCCCTCAGACAGACATTGCAACCTGGATCTTTGACGCCACATGATCTCCTCCCTATGGTATAGTTCTACCAGTCTGTCACTGATTTGATTTTCAAGTGTACTGGTCTAGTCCTAGCCAGGTCATTTTGTAGCTGCTTTAGTTAGAACGTCAAGTCTTTTATTTCCTTTCGGACACTACCAAATGACACTCCGCTCCACACCGTGAGTTCTTTCGAGATCTTCAGCAGCTTGTCATGGAAATCACCGACCCCATAACCCGAAGAAACCGAGTTCCATCGAGACGAGATTGATTGCTGCTATTCCTCATGTGATTCTCACATCACCTCGTAACGAAAGCTCTTGGAACCTAGCATGTGTGGTTGCAAACTGAAGCAAGATCGACCCGTGGTCAGAGGACACGGTCGAGAGATGGCTCAGAGATGCCAAGGGAAACCAGGCACTCCAACTGGGGGATGCCAGCGCACGATCCAGCCGGACCTGCGTATATGACCCTCCAGCTACCTTCTTCTCAAAGGTCCAGAAGCGGCCTTGATAGCCTAAGTCCATGAGCATGCACACGTTGACAACATCCCAAAACACTTGTATTTGTTCATTACTACGATTAGCTACTCCTTGGTGTTCTTCCGGACGTAGAACCTCGTTAAAATCACCCAAACATAACCACGACAGGTCATTCAACATTGCTATTCACTTCATCACATCCCAAGTTTGATGCCTACTTTGAGTTTGTGCTTCCCGGTAAATGACTGTGAGCCTCCAAGGATCTTGTCCCACATGCACTTTTGCATCAATATGATAGAAAGAATCACCCAAAATCTCAACATTGCTTATATTATTCCAAAAAATACCAATTCCACCACTTCTCCCTTGACTACTGACAACATAAGATTTATCATAACCTAGAGTACTTGCTAGAGCTTCTACACATGCACCACTAATTTGTGTTTCAACAATGCAAAGCACGGTAGGGGCAAACTTCCTCGCGAAGTCGCGAAGTTCTCGAATTGTCGCCGGTTTGCCCGTTCCGCGACAATTCTAGCAAAGTGTACTCATTGGGCTCGGCGGCGCTCCTCTACGGAGCCCGCCAAATTTCCTTTCGCCGCCATGTTGTTGCCCTCTAATATGTCCATTTTGCATCATGTTTTCATACTGTTATTTATGATGTTTTTATACATAATAATGTTTTTTGGAGTAATTCTAATGCCTTTTTTCTCATAATTTGCAAGGTACACACAAAGATGGAGAATTCCGGCAGCTGGAAATCTGGATCTGGAAAAGCTACGTCAGGCTACCTATTCTGCACAACTCCAAACAAGCTGAAACTTCACGGAGAATTTTTATGGAATATATGATGAATATTGGAGCAAATAAGTACCAGAGGAGGCCCACCAGGTGGGCACAACCCACCTGGGCGCGCCAGGGAGCCCAGGCGCGCCCTAGTGGGTTGTGCTCACCCAGGCCCACCTCCGGTGCCCATCTTCTGGTATATAAGTCATTTTTGACCTAGAAAAAATAAGGAGAGGACTTTCGGGATGGAGCGCCGCCGTCTCGAGGCGGAACTTGGGCAGGAGCACTTTTGCCCTCCGGCGGAGCGATTCCGCTGGGGGAACTTCCCTCCCGGAGGGGGAAATCATCGTCCTCATCATCACCAACAACTCTCCCATCTTGGGGAGGGCAATCTCCATCAACATCTTCAACATCACCATCTCATCTCAAATCCTAGTTCATCTCTTGTGTTCAATCTTGTTACCGGAACTATATATTGGTGCTTGTGGGTGACTAGTAGTGTTGATTACATCTTGTAGTTGATTACGATATGGTTTATTTGGTGGAAGATTATATGTTCAGATCCAATATGCTATTTAGTACCCCTATGATCTTGAGCATGATTATCATTTGTGAGTAGTTACTTTTGTTCTTGAGGTCACGGGAGAAATCATGTTGCAAGTAATCATGTGAACTTGATATGTTTTCGATATTTTGATAGTATGTATGTTGTGATTCCCTTAGTGGTGTCATGTGAACGTCGACTACATGACACTTCTCCATATTTGGGCCTAAGGGACTGCATTGTGGAGTAGCAATTAGATGATGGGTTGCGAGAGTGATGGAAGCTTAAACCCCAGTTTATGCGCTATTCCGTAAGGGACTGATTGGATCCAACAGTTTAATGCTATGGTTAGAATTTATTCTTAATACTTTTCTCGTAGTTGCGGATGCTTGCGGGAGGGTTAATCATAAGTAGGAGGTTTGTTCAAGTAAGAATAGTACCTAAGAACCGGTCCACCCACATATCAAATTATCAAAGTAGCAAAAACACGAATTGAACCAACATGATGAAAGTGACTAGATGAAATTCCCGTGTACCCTCAAGAACGCTTTGCTTATTATAAGAGACCATTTTGGCCTGTCTTTTGCCTCAAAAGGATTGGACTACCTTGCTGCACTTTTGTTACTACTATCGTTACTTGCTCATTATAAATTATCTTGCTATCAAACTACCCTGCTACTTACAATTTCAGCACTTGCAGATATTACCTTGCAGAAAACCACTTGTCATTTCCTTCTGCTCCTCGTTGGTTCGACACTCTTACTTATCGAAAAAGAGCTAAAATTGATCCTCTATACTTGTGGGTCATCAAGGCTATTTTCTGGCGGCGTTGCCAGGGAGTGAAGCGCCTTTGGTAAGTGGAATTTGGTAAGGAAACATTTATATAGTGTGCTGAAATTTACTGTCACTTGTTACTATGGAAAACAATCCTTTGAGGGGCTTGTTGGGGCTATCTTCACCCCGACCCGAACCACAATTAGCTACCCCTCAACCTACTGCACCTACTGAAAATATTGAATATGATATTCCTTCGGGTTATGATAGAACAACTGCTAGCTAATCC
Source organism: Triticum aestivum (assembly GCF_018294505.1). Lineage (NCBI taxonomy): Eukaryota > Viridiplantae > Streptophyta > Magnoliopsida > Poales > Poaceae > Triticum > Triticum aestivum. Next base: position 511,463,371 of record NC_057808.1, read on the forward strand.
TTATGCAGGAGATGGAACTGAACATCCTCATATGCGCTTGATATATGCGGAGCAAATTTGTGGATTGTTTAAGCTTGCAGGTTTACTCGGAGATGATTTAAAGAAGAAGGTTTTCCCTTTATCTTTGAAGGGAAAAGCATTGGCATGGTATAGGTTATGCGATGATATTGGATCTTGGAATTGGAATTGATTGAAATTGGAGTTCCACCAAAAAATTTATCCTATGCATCTAGTTCATCGCGATTGGAATTACATATATAATTGTTGGCCTCGTGAAGGAGAAAGTATCGCTCTAGCTTGGGGGAGGCTTAAGTCAATGTTATATTCATGCCCCAATCACGAGCTCTCAAGAGAAATTATTATCCAGAATTTTTATGCTCGGCTTTCTCATAATGATCGATCCATGCTTGATACTTCTTGTGCTTGTTCTTTTATGAAGAAGACTATTGAATTCCGGTGGGATCTTTTAAAAAGAATTAAACGCAACTCTGAAGATTGGGAACTCGACGAAGGTAAAGAGTCAGGTATTAAGGTTAAGTATGATTGTGTTAAATCTTTTATGAATACCAATGATTTTCAAAAATTTAGCACTAAATATGGACTTGACTCTGAGATAGTAGCCTCCTTTTGTGAATCATTTGCTACTCATGTTGATCTCCCTAAAGAGAAGTGGTTTAAATATCGCCCACCTACTAAAGAAGAAATTAAAGAACCGGTACTAGCTAAAGAAGAAACTATACTTTATAATGTTGATCCAGTTGTTCCTACTACTTATATTGAGAAACGACCTTTCCCTGTTAGGATAAAGGAACATGCTAAGGTTTCGACTGTGGTTAACAAAAGTTATATTAGAACACCTAAACCTGATGAATAAATCAAAGTAGAACCTAGTGTTGCTATGGTTAAAGATCTCCTGGAAGAAAATATAGATGGGCATGTTATTTACTTTTGCAATGAAGCTACTAGAATTGCCAAACCTAATAAAGAGGAAAAACATAGACCAATTGTTGGCATGCCTGTTGTCTCAGTTAAAATAGGAGATCACTGTTATCATGGTTTATGTGACATAGGTACTAGCGTGAGTGCTATTCCCTTTACCCTTTATCAAGAAATTATGAATGACATAACATTCGCTGAAATAGAAGAAATAAATGCTATTAAACTTGCTAATAGAGACACCATCACACCACTTGGGATTGTTAGAGATGTTGAAGTCTTGTGTGGGAAAATAAAATACCCTACTGATTTTCTTGTTCTTGGTTACCCACAAGATGACTTTTGTCCCATTATCTTTGGTAGACCTTTCTTGAGCACCGTTAATGCTAATATTGATTGTGAGAAACAAACTGTCGGTGTTAGTTTTGGTGATGAGTCTCATGAGTTTAATTTTCCAAGTTTAGTAGAAAGCATCATAAAAAAGAATTGCCTAGTAAGGATAAAATAATTGGTCTTGCTTCTATTGCTGTGCCTCCTACTGATTCACTAGAACAATGTTTGCTAGACCATGAAAATGATCTACATATGCATGAAATAAATGAAATAGATAAGATTTTCTTTGAACAACGTCCTCCACTTAAACACAATTTGCCTATTGAAACTCTAGGAGGTCCTCCTCCACCTAAAGGTGATCCTGTGTTTGAATTAAAACAATTGCCAGACACTTTGAAATATGCTTATCTTGATGAAAAGAAGATATATCCTATTATTATTAGTGCTAACCTTTCAGAACATGAAGAAGAAAGATTATTGAAAGTTCTAAGGAAGCACCGAGCTGCTACTGGATATACTCTTGATTTAAAGGGCATTAGTCCCACTCTATGTCAGCACAAGATCAATATGGAACCTGATGCTAAACCCTTTGTTGACCACGAATGCCGGTTAAATCCGAAGATGAAAGAAGTGGTAAGAACGGAAATATTAAAACTTCTGGAAGTAGGTAAAATCTATCCTATAGTTGATAGTAGATGGGTAAGTCCTGTTCATTGTGTTCCTAAGAAAGGAGGTATTACTGTTGTTCCTAATGATAAGAATGAACTTATTCCACAAAGAATTGTTACAGGCTATAGAATGGTAATTGATTTTAGAAAATTAAATAAAGCAACTAGAAAAGATCGTTAGCCTCTGCCTTTTATTGATCAGATGCTAGAAAGATTATCTAAGTACACACATTTTTCCTTCCTTGATGGATATTCTGTTTTTTTCACAAATACTTGTTTCTCAACCTGATCAAGAAAAGACCACTTTCACTTGTACCTTTGGAACTTATGCTTATAGACGTATGCCTTTTGGTTTATGCAATGCACCTGCTACCTTTCAAAGATGTATGACTGCTATATTCTCTGACTTTTGTGAAAAGATTGTTGAGGTTTTCATGGATGACTTCTCTGTTTATGGGAAGTCTTTTGATGATTGTTTAAGCAATCTTGATCGAGTTTTGCAGAGATGTGAACAAACAAATCTTGTCTTGAATTGGGAGAAGTGCCACTTTATGGTTAATGAAGGTATTGTCTTGGGTAATAAAATTTCTGAAAGAGGTATTGAAGTGGACAAAGCTAATGTTGATGCAATTGAGAAAATGCCATGTCCTAAAGATATCAAAGGTATTCGTAGTTTCCTAGGTCATGCTGGTTTCTATAGGAGATTTATCAAAGACTTTTCTAAAATTTCCAGGCCTCTTACAAACCTTTTGCAAAAGGATGTTCCTTTTGTTTTTGATGATGATTGTTTAGAAGCCATCGAAACACTCAAGAAAGCCTTAATTTCTGCACCTATTGTTCAACCACCTGATTGGAACTTGCCTTTTGAAATTATGTGTGATGCTAGTGATTATGCTATTGGTGCTGTTCCAGGACAAAGAGTTGATAAGAAATTGAATGTTATTCATTATGCTAGTAAAACTCTAGACAATGCTCAACGAAATTATGCCACTACTGAAAAAGAATTCCTAGGAGTGGTGTTTTCTTGTGATAAATTTAGATCTTACATTGTTGATTCAAAAGTAATTGTTCACACCGATCATGCTGCTATAAAATATCTTATGGAAAAGAAAGATGCTAAACCTAGACTTATTCGATGGGGTTCTTTTGCTACAAGAATTTGATTTACATATCACTGATAGAAAAGGAGCTGAGAACCCCGTAGCTGATATCTTGTCTAGGCTTGGAAATGTGCTTAATGACCCACTACCTATTGATGATAGTTTTCATGATGAGCAGTTAGCTGCAATAAATTTTGCTCATAATACTCCTTGGTATGCTGATTATGCTAATTGCATTGTTGCTAAATATTTACCACCTAGCTTTACATACCAACAAAATAAAAAAAATCTTCTATGATTTAAGACACTACTTTTGGGATGACCCACATCTTTATAAAGAAGGAGTAGATGGTATTATTAGATGTTGTGTACTAGAGCATGAACAAGGACAAATCCTACGGAAATGTCACTCCGAAGCTTATGGAGGGCATCATGCTGGATATAGAACTGCTCACAAGGTATTGCAATCTGGGTTTTATTGGCCTACTCTCTTCAAGGATGCCCGTAAGTTCGTCTTATCTTATGATGAATGCCAAAGAATAGGCAATATCGGTAAGCGTCAAGAAATGCCTATGAATTATTCACTTGCTGTTGAACCATTTGATGTTTGGGGATTTGATTACATGGGACCTTTTCCTTCCTCTAATGGGTATACACATATTTTGGTTGCTGTTGATTATGTTACTAAATTGATAGAGCTATTCCAACCAGTAGTGCTGATCACAACACCTCTATTAAAATGCTTAAGGAAGTTATTTTCCCAAGGTTTGGAGTCCCTAGATATTTAATGACTGATGGTGGTTCACACTTTATTCATGGTGCTTTCCGTAAAATTCTTGCTAAGTATGATGTTAACCATAGAATTGCATCACCATATCATCCTCGGTCAAGTGGTCAAGTTGAACTTAGCAATAGAGAAATAAAATTAATTTTGCAAAAGACTGTCAATAGGTCCCGGAAGAATTGGTCTAAGAAATTAGATGATGCACTTTGGGCTTATAGAACAACATATAAAAATCCTATGGGTATGTCTCCTTATAAAATGGTTTATGGAAAAGCTTGTTATTTGCCTCTTGAGTTAGAACATAAAGCATATCGGGCAATCAAGAACTCAACTATGATTTCAAACTTGCCGGTGAAAAGAGGTTATTTGATATTAGCTCATTAGAGGAATGGAGAACCCAAGCTTATGAAAATGCCATGTCATTTAAAGAAAAAGTTAAAAGATGGCATGATAAAAGAATTCAAAAGCGTGAGTTTAAAGTTGGAGAATATGTTCTTTTGTACAACTCTTGTTTTAGATTTTTTGCAGGAAAACTTCTCTCAAAATGGGAAGGACCCTATGTTATCGAGGAGGTTTATAGGTCTGGAGCTATCAAAATAAATAATGCCGAAGGTACTAACCCGAAGGTTGTTAATGGGAAACGAATAAAACATTATATCTTAGGTACGCCCATTAATGTTGAAAGTAATATTATCCAAACTTTGACACCGGAAGAACACATAAAAGAGTCCTTCCGGAACACTCCAGAATCATGAAAAGAAGGAGGTACGTGATACGATAAGTAAACGGACTCCAAAAAATCCGCAATTTTTTTTGTTAGTTTTGGAATATTTAGAAAATTACGAAAATAAGAAACTTCCAGGAAGCGTACCCTGGTGGGCAGGAGCTTGGCTTGCCAGGCGCACCCAGGTGGGTTGTGCCCACCTGAGGTACCTTCCGGACTCCTTTTTTCTTCCATTTGCTTGTTTCCCAAGATAAAAAATCTTTATATACCCCCCGAACCTATTGACCACCGTATCGCGGAGAAATCTTCTGTTTTCTTTTCTTGCTGTTTTCCTGTCAGATCTGAAAATATGTCGTCCCAAGACTCCGAGGGTGAGAGCTATGCTGCTGATTTCATTGCAAACCCCAAGTCCTATGGGGATGTGGAGCACTATGGCTAGACCACGGAGGAAGAGGAAGACTATTATCCTAGGTAGAAGGAGGAGACGAGCTCAGATGAGGACGAGACCCTACTGCTTCAACCTGGGGACATGCATGTGGGATTCAAAAAGTCAAGCCTCCCGAACAAACCAAAGAGGCCTAAGGTTCAGTTTATACCCTTCCGCCTTTTGCAGGATAGTAAGAAAGATTTATGCAAAAATGTACTGGAGCTCGAACAAGAGATCGGTGAATTAAAGGAGGAAAATTATGTACTCAAGCGTAAGCTAAAGGAAGAAGGACAAACCCTCTACTACACCACCACCACCTTCTTCTTCATCACCAAAAGAAAATTGAGTATCAGGTATGGGTACTCCCCTTGGCTTCCGCCAAGCTTGGGGGAGGTGCCCCGGTATCGTATCATCCCCACTATCTTTTGCCTTCACTTATTTTAGTTTGATCTTTTGCTTTAGATGAATAAAAGTTTAGTCCGATCCTTTCTTTTCGAGAGTTTGCTTAGTGATCTATCCTTGTAATTGTGTGCGAGATATATAATAAAGTTTAGTTGGAGTTTTTGCTTTCTTTACTTTCATGTTTACAATAAAATGAAAGGAAATAAATCAAGAAGATCATATACTAATCTTATGGTAGGTAATGACACCACATAAGGAAAAGTATAAGTAGAAACATTTATTAGAGATTGACAAACATAGCATTAGTCAATGATGAAACTCATGAAAGAATTAATAAGGGAAGAGAAGATTCACATATAAATAAACTATCGTAGAAATATTTTGTGATTGTGACCCCCCATCAAAATATTATATGCCAAAATTGTTGACGTTGGACAAGGAAGACAACTTAATGATTTATGTTTGTTCATATTCACATAGAAGTCATATTGTCATAGATCCTTTAACATGTGGTGCTTTCCCCTATCTTTGCTAGCCAAAAATTCCGCAACAAGTAGAGATACTACTTGTGCATCCAAAAACCCTTAAACCCAAATCTTATTTTAAAGAGTCCACCATACCTACCTAGGGATTGAGCAAGATCCCTCAAGTAAGTTGTCATCGGTGCAATAAGGCAATAAAATTGGTTCTAAAAGTGTGAGATCATTTAGTGTAAGAGACAATTGAGCGTTGTACGAACTTGTGATGGTGAAGAATAAAAGCGACCGACTGCATAATAAAGGTTGCCATCACAAGGGCCAATAAAACATGACGTTCTTTTGCACTAAGGGGTTGAGCATACAAACAAATAAGCGCATCAACCTCTGTTTCCCTCTGCAAAGGGCCTATCTTTTACTTTTATGTATTTACTTTTATGCAAAGAGTCAAAGTCTTCTCTCTATTCCTTTTTATTTTCTCCTTTGGCAAGCATCATGTGGTGAGGAAAGTTCTAGGCACATATGTCCAGTTGAGTATGGGTAGCATGAGTTATTAATGTTGACATCACCCTTGAGGTGAATACGTTGGGAGGCGAAACTATAAGGCCCTATCTTTCTATGTGTCCGGTTGAAACGTTTTGCTCATGTGTATGCGGTGAGTGTTAGCAATCATAGAAGACTATATGATAGTTGAGTATGTGGACTTGCCTAAAGGCTCCGATACGTGACCCTTCCTGAAAAGATGATGAATTGTAGTTGCAAAGTTGACTGAGAACATAGTTTGTTGGTTTCTAATATAGTTTTTGCTTTATACTTCGATAGTGTGATGAATTGTCACTTATGCATGAGAAGTCTATGATAAAAGTTCTATGATAAGAGTCTTATGTTTAAGTTTGTTGCTATTATAATAATGAACATTATGCTTCTATGTCCGTATTTTGTTTTTATCGACACCTCTCTCTCGAAGCATGTGGACATGTTTTTCGATTTCGGTTTTCGCTTGAGGACAAGCGAGGTCTAAGCTTGGGGGAGTTGATACGTCCATTTTGCATCATGTTTTCCTACTGTTATTTATGATGTTTTTATACACAATAATGCTTTTTGGAGTAATTCTAATGCCTTTTCTCTCACAATTTGCAAGGTACACACAAACAGGGAGAATTCCGGCAGCTAGAAATCTGGACCTGGAAAAGCTAGGTCAGGCTACCTATTCTGCACAACTCCAAACAAGCTAAAAATTCACGGAGAATTTTTATGGAATATATGATGAATATTGGAGCAAATAAGTACCAGAGGAGGCCCACCAAGTGGGCACAACCCACCTGGGTGCGCCAGGGAGCCCAGGCGCGCCCTGGTGGGTTGTGCTCACCCAGGCCCACCTCCGGTGCCCATATTCTAGTATATAAGTCATTTTGACCTAGAAAAAATAAGGAGAGGACTTTCGGGATGAAGCGCCGCCGTCTTGAGGCGGAACTTGGGCAGGAGCACTTTTGCCCTCCGGCGGAGCGATTCCATCGGGGGAACTCCCCCCCCCCCCCGGAGGGGGAAATCAGCGTCCTCATCATCAGAAACAACTCTCCCATCTTGGGGAGGGCACTATCCATCAACATCATCAACAGCACCATCTCATCTCAAACCCTAGTTCATCTCTTGTGTTCAATCTTGTTACCGAAACTATATATTGGTGCTTGTGGGTGACTAGTAGTGTTGATTACATCTTGTAGTTGATTACTATATGGTTTATTTGGTGGAAGATTATATGTTCAGATCCAATATGCTATTTAATACTCCTATGATCTTGAGCATGATTATCATTTGTGAGTAGTTACTTTTGTTCTTGAGGTCACGGGAGAAATCATGTTGCAAGTAATCATGTGAACTTGATATGTTTTCGATATTTTGATAGTATGTATGTTGTGATTCCCTTAGTGGTGTCATGTGAACGTCGACTACATGACACTTCTCCATATTTGGGCCTAAGGGACTGCATTGTGGAGTAGCAATTAGATGATGGGTTGCGAGAGTGACGGAAGCTTAAACCCCAGTTTATGCGCTATTCCGTAAGGGACCGATTGGATCCAACAGTTTAATGCTATGGTTAGAATTTATTCTTAATACTTTTCTCGTAGTTGCGGATGCTTGCGGGAGGGTTAATCATAAGTAGGAGGTTTGTTCAAGTAAGAACAACACCTAAGCACCGGTCCACCCACATATCAAATTATCAAAGTAGCGAACACGAATCGAACCAACATGATGAAAGTGACTAGATGAAATTCATGTGTACCCTCAAGAACGATTTGCTTATTATAAGAGACCGTTTTGGCCTGTCCTTTGCCTCAAAAGGATTGGGCTACCTTGCTGCACTTTTGTTACTACTATCGTTACTTGCTCATTACAAATTATCTTCCTATCAAACTACCCTGCTACTTACAATTTCAGCACTTGCAGACATTACCTTGCTGATAACCACTTGTCATTTCCTTCTGCTCCTCGTTGGGTTCGACACTCTTACTTATCGAAAAGAGCTACAATTGATCCGCTATACTTGTGGGTCATCACCCTCCTTCCCTTCTGAAGTTGTTTTTGCCTTCTTGGGGTCTCTTTTTGGAGGAAGGCTCAGAGGAGATGTGCCTACATGCACTAAAGCAAGATGATTTCCATCGGCCACAGTAGCCGAGCTAGCTTCACTTCAACCACCTGCGATCATGGAGTTTGGTGATGGCTCCGATCATACTGATCATTTTCTATTCGGATCAAGCATGTCCACATCACCTGTGTCAAGGTTTTCCATCTGTACCTGCTGCTGCATTGCATTATCGTCCCCAGTGGAGTCTCTTGGTATTGGATTAATTCCACCTCTTCCTCTGCCTGACCGTCCTCCACGCCTGCCACCACGGCGTCCTAGGCCCTCTCCAGGACCCGAGCCAAGCGGCATATACCATGTTCCTTGTACAATTGACCTAGCATGCCACAGATAGCGCACCCATCATGTAGCCTCTTGTATTTCACCCTACAGATCTGCCTTTTACCGTCCCAAATCATGAAAACAACATTCTTCAGTGGTTTGTTTACATCAATCCTTACGCACACATGGTAAAAATTCCCGGTGTAATCTTGAGACTGGGGTTCAGCAAACAAGACCTCTCCCACCTTTGCAGCGAGTGGCTGCACAAGATGTGCATAGAGGTCCGGTACATCGTGGATTTGGATCCATATTTCCAGTGTATCAAGCTTGATCAAGGACGGTTTTGTGACACCATCATACGGAGTCATGATTACCGCATCTCCTCTGATGTTCCATGGTCCATTCTGCATATGACCCTCGCCCAATCACCGAGACAAGAAAACTGAACTGTGTAGAGATTACTCTCAAGAGGCCTGAATTTTTCCACCCGCACGAGGTCCCAGGCTGGCCTCATGTTCGTGTAAAACCAGGTTTGGTTGTAGGATTTCTCCGTGTGGACCCTTTCCAGTGCAATACATCTATCCGCCTCTGGTAGTGCAGCCTTCTCATCAAACACGACATCATCCAGATCCTCTTCCCTTAGACCAAGCTCAGCCATCATCTTCGCCACATCGTCTGCCGCAGCAATACCCGACGCGCCCGAAGAACTCATCACAAAAGACTCTCCCGATGCAAAACTAGATCGGGTGTTGGGGTGGAACCCTAGACTTTCCACCCTAAAGTCCCAGCCAAGAGCGGGTGGCGATCCAGGTATCGCCCCTTTGTCACTCTGAGCGGGGCAATCCGGGGTAGATCGGCAATCAGGGGGAGTAAACGACTTGACGGCGGCGAAAATCATCCAAGGAGAAGAAGAACCCTAGAGAGAGGGAATCCACGGTTGGACCATGAAACTTCCTGCTTCGGCCATAGGGTACATACATAACCGGTTGCTTTTGGGGCACCACATTTGGGAGCCCAAGTGACGAGTTTTGTGCCATGCTCAATCCCTTAGCTTTCATTTTTGGGCCCGCTGCTGATTAGTATTATTATTAGTACCCTTTTGTTAGATGAAACTGATGAATTAGCTCCTCTAATCACAGCCTTTAGATGGCTTTAATTTTCATGCAAAAAAACTGCGGAAAAGCATAGAAGCACATCTCAAATTTTGGTCATGCCAAATTTTTGGTGGGGCTAAAACCAAACACACCCTATACTTTTAGATGTTGCGCAACTCTTTCCACTTTGTTTCCCAAATCACCCCTTTCCGATCTGTTCCTAACTCACTAGTTTTAGCTCGTCTATTTTGGCTATCCCGTGGTGCCTTTAATTATTAGATTATCAAATGAAACACCTTATTCTCCACTAATTAAAGTCCAATTGTAACACAATTCAGACGCAAATATTCAGGAAAATTAGACCACAATAGAGAATTAATATGATACGCTAAGATCATTTTTGCAAAGATATGATAACTAAGATCATGCATGGGTAGAACCATCCAAGAAAATATGACAATCTAAGATCCTTTTGGTAAATTCTTGTTTGAGTTAAACGCGAAACAATTATGCCTTATAAAAGAAATAGAGCATATCAGTAATTGTTTTGCAATACAAATCTGTATTTAAACAAGCTAGCAGTCGGTCATGGGTGAAATATTTTGTATCCAAAAGAACGCAGCAAGGACAACAACCTGGGACTACGACGGTTAGTACATCCCCAAACTATTCAATGGTGCTGCTTACCATTTATTCAACACAATCATATATCCCCTTAACATGTCTTTTCAAACATCCAGGGAACCGATGGATCTACCGTTGGTGGTGGTGCCGGTCTTGGCATCACTCCCAACTCATGGAGCCCGGTCACTCCGATCCACCGAGGCGGTGGCGGTTGATGTCTGCTAGACTACGTCGGTATTTCCTCAAATAGGAAGGGATGATGCAGTGGCGCCAGAAATTAGCAAACGGACGTGAGAAAGTAGTCATAAGTTGATAGATCAAACACCAAATAAAATAAAGTGCAACAAGGTATTTTTGTATTTTGGGTTTAATAGATCTGAAAATAAAAGCAAAGGAAAATAGATCGCAAAGGCAAATATAATAAAGAGGAGACCGGGGGGCCGTAGATTTCACTAGTGGCTTCTCTCGAAAAAATAGCACGGTGGGTAAACGAATTACTTTTGTGCAATTGATAGAACTTCAAATAAACATGACGATATCCAGGCAATGATCATTATATAGGCATCACGTCCAATATTAGTAGACAGACTCTTGCCTGCATCTACTACTATTACTCCACACATCGACCGCTATCCAGCATGCATCTAGTGTATTAAGTTCATGGAGAAACGGAGTAATGCAATAAGAACGATGACATGATGTAGACAAGATCTATTTATGTAGAAATAGACCCCATCTTGTTATCCCTAATGGCAACAATACATACGTCTCGGTTCCCCTTCTGTCACTGGGATCAAGCACCATAAGATTGAACCCATCACAAAGCACTTCTTCCCATTGCAAGATAAATAGATCTAGTTGGCCAAACAAAACCCAAATATCGGAGAAGAAATACGAGGCTATAAGCAATCATGCATATAAGAGATCAAAGACGACTCAACTAACATTCATGGATAAAAATATAGATCTGATCATAAACTCAAAGTTCATCCGATCCCAACAAACACACCGCAAAAAGAATTACATCATATGGATCTCCAAGAGACCATTGTATTGAGCATCAAAAGAGAGAGAGAGGAAGCCATCTAGCTACTAACTACGAACCCGAAGGTCTACAAAAGACTACTCACACATCATCGGAGAGGCACCAATGGGCACGATGAACCCCTCCGTGATGGTGTCTAGATTGGATCTGGTGGTTCTGGAACTTGCGGCAGCTGGAATTGATTTTCGTCGACTCCCCTAGGGTTTCTGGAATATTGGGGTATTTATAGAGTAAAGAGGCAGTCCGGGGGCACCAGAGGTGGGCACAACCCACCAGGGCGTGCCTGGGCCTCCAGGCGCGCCCTGGTGGGTTGTGCTCCCCTCGGAGCACCCCAGGTGCTTCTTCGGCCCACTGGATGTCTTCTGGTCCAAAAAAATCCACAAAAAGTTTCGTTGCGTTTGGACTCCCTTTGGTATTGATTTCCTGCGATGTAAAAAACATGAAAAAAACAGCAACTGGCAGTTGGCACTATGTCAATAGGTTAGTACCAAAAAATGATATGAAATGACTATAAAATGATTATAAAACATCCAAGAATGATAATATAACAGCATGGAACAATAAAAAACTATAGATACATTGGAGACGTATCATCGGTCTTGGCGGTAGCACTAGGGGTAGTAGTAGCGACCTGGGCTTTGGCAGACTAGGCGGTGACGACCTTGGCGGTGGTCGTGGATGTAGTGGCGCTTAAGCCTGTGACTTGTGTGCTCTTTTATGCTACTTCGGATGACTTGTGTGCTTCTTATGCTACTTCGGCTTCGGATGACTCGTGCTCTTAGCTAGATGCTTATGTTGCTCGTTGTGAGGATGTGATGGTGGTGGTGTTAGTTTGTGATATGCATAATTGTTTCTTATATTTATGATGCTCTTGGGTGTGATGTTGGTGCTGTTGGGTGTGATGGTGGTGCTGTGCATGTCTATTTACTGCTATATATATATTATTTGATTTGAAACAGAAAACAGAAAAAAATCAGACTAAAACTACGCCGACGGCAAGGCCGTCGGCATAAGTCCTCCCGAGAGTTACCAGCGGCCGCCACGTGGCACCTATGCCGACGGCCTGGCCGTCGGTGTAGTTTTTAACTTATGCTGATGGCTGGGCCGTCGGCATAGGTGCCACGTGGCGGTCGCTGGCAGCTCCTGGGCCACAGCTACGCCGACGGCTAGGTCATCGGCATAGATCTAAATCTATGCAGCTCCTGGGCCGCAGCTACGCCGACGGCTAGGTCGTTGGCATAGATCTGATTCTATGCTGACGGCCTAGCCGTCGGCGTAGCTGCGGCCCAGGAGCTGCCACCGGCCGCCACGACACGCCGGCCGTTGGTTGGGTTGCTCTTGACGGGGGCGCCATTGGCGTGGAACGCTGCTGATGGCACGGACCGTCGGCATAGATGTACGGACGCCGTCGACATAGGTATCTATGCCGACGGGGCCCTGGGGTACGCCGACATATATGTTGCCGACGGCCCTATGCCGACAGGGTCGTCGGCATAGGCCTATCCCAACGAGAATCAGGCCTATGCCGACGGCCCCCGCCGCGACATAGGGGCTCAGTGTGGTAGTGTGGCCTCTCTACTACTTAGGGGAACATGAGAATGGTGTGTGGAAGTTGCTTGGGGAGATTGCCGGACCAAAGCTCGGCAGAAGTAACCTTGTTGTCTAAATTCCACACTGCATTGTCGAACATAGGGATGGGGGTGTTGTGGCCTAATTCGAGGGTGTGGCAGGTGATGGTGAAGCCTGAACCAGGTTTTAGTTCTCCCATAACCAATGTTGTCTTGGCGGGTGACATTGACAAATTTGATCATACTGCCGCCAAAGATGACAGACACGCCACGACGCAACCAACTGGATGGCTTGATCTCCTTGAGAGTGTGCGGGGAGGAAGGATATCCGTCAAGAGGGAAACCAAGGAATGAGACGGTAGGGATAGGCTCTCCAAACACATCACAGAAGAGAATAACTCGATGATAGTCGATCCAGCACAACCAGCGCCTAAAAGGAATGACAGCGTCCGTGCCTCAGAAACCAAGGTGCCACTGGTCATTGCTGCTGTCAATGCCAAGGATTGGTACACGGAACGAGTTCCAATTGCCGCCAAGGACAGGGGCAGCTAATGTGGGGGGAGCATAGCAAACAAATGTCAGCATATACTTTTGAGGGGATGGACTTGAAAACGCGAAGCTCTGCCACCGCAAACTTCTGCTCGCCTCCGCCTTGGCACAAGAGCCCCATTGATCCAACCTCAAGCAGGTGTTGCTGCCCCATCTGGAGGGGACGACCACGAGGTACGCTGTCACCGCTACTGCCGCTATAGCCTGTGTAGGGCTCTCTACAAGCTAGGAGGCAAAGCTTTGAGCATGGAAGGTTAGCATTGTAGATAAAGAAGTCCTGCACTATCCCTAGTGCAGGGGTTTTGGTAGCTACGCGAAGCAGCAGGAGATTGCCGTGGGTCGCCAAGATGGCTAAAGGCGTATGTTTTCTAGGATCTGGAAAGCATGGCAAGATGGCGTAGAGGCGGGAGGCGAGCGGGGGCTTAGCGAGGCAGAAGGCAATGCGGAAGGGAGCGTTCCAAGAGGTGATGGCGGACGCCCTTATGGGCGCCCTTGTGTCGTCTAGAAAAGACTTCTTGTCGTCCCTGCAGAAGAAGAAGCACTCCAGCAGCACCCAGCTAGGGAAGGGGGAGGTGGATATGGCGACCTGGAAATAGATTGGGAAATTCTGTGAGGACAGATCGAAAGGAATTTGTAGGGTGGGATGTCTTACCGATGATGGAGGAGGAGCTCCAGGAGCGGCAGACATGGCGATGCCTTACCGATGGAGGCCGCAAGAGGCGCGCGTGGGGGTTGGGGACCGGCGATCCGGCGGTGAGAGAGACCAAAACCTATCGATTTTGGGTTGTGTGTACAACAACTTGTCTACGATGTAGTAGGGGACGGCGATCCGGCGGCGGCATCCAGAGACCAAAACCGATCTATTTTGGGTTGTGGGTATAGCAAACTTGTCTACGAGGGAGGCCATCTATGAAGCAGAGTGTCGGTGTACAAAAGTAGGGCCCCCTTTTTGTACCCCTTTACTTGTGCACGGGCAGTCGTAGCCACGACTGCGACCATGCTTGGCGGGGCAGAGGAAGGAGACAAAGATATAAGACTACCAGAACAGCGCTCAAACCAGGGGCGCAGAAGGGCGAAGCGACAAGATGGACTTTCCCCCAGCAAGACCATTGCCGGGGCAGCTCACCCAACACCAGCATAGCCGCCACCCTTGAGCCAGAGAGTTCCGACACCATCGACAACATTGGAACCAAGGCTCGTGAGGCGCCTGCATGGTGGCATGCAGATCTTTGTGAAGACAAAGGGCCTGCGAGGCCCAGATGAGAACCAGAAGACAAGAGAACAGTGAGGCTCCTTGCCGAGGATGCCCACGAGGCCCCGGCAAGGCTCCTGCCGAAGATACCCATGAGGCCCCGGCAAGACTCTTGCCGAGGGCGCCCACAAGGCCCCGGCAAGACCCTTGCTGGGAATATCAGCAAGACTGCGGCAAGGCCTTGCCGCCCCGTCGCCGCCCCAGCTTAGCGGCCGACCCACCAACTAAGCAAGTACCCACGTGGCAGTATGTGGCTCTTCAGCCGACTAGTCAAGCACTGAGGAAGGATTCGAACTTTTTGGACTACGCACGCACTGTAGCTAGTTCAAGAACTCAAGAACACTCAAATATACATCAAAGCAGGACTAGGGTATTACGCATCCACGCGGCCCGAACCTGGGTAAAATCTCCTTGTGCTAACTACTAGACCCGCTCTTTGCACAACCCCACGCCCGCCAACCGCAGAAGGGATCCTTGTGATCCGATAGGTGTCGTTTCCACCGACATCTTTGGCGCGCGAGGTAGGGGGCGCATGCTGTGGAAATCTGGTCTAGAAGCGAGCACGTCGGTTACGTCATCGTGGTGGCTTCAAGGAAGAAGGCAGCCTCAATCATCCTCGCTCTGGGGCCATCGGCCAGGCAAAGCAATGTCGTCTGCAGCCGCAACAATCACCCGCGTGGTGACGGAAAAGCTAAGGCACGCAAAACTTTGAGTAATTCCCTTTTTATAAAGTTATTCTCCTCGAAAGATCTCACTCTTTGTATGGAAAACCTGCACGCGATGGGACCCTCCCGCTATTGGCAACGTCCTTGTTCTATTTCGAGTCCGCTCAACAGTTCGAGCGGCCGTGTTGAGAACGACAGGGTGGCCTACCCACTATTGGCAATGCCCTTGTTCTGTTCCGAGTCCGCTCAATAGTTCAAGCGGCCGCACTGAGAGCGGTAAGGTGGTTTTCCTAGCGGCAAGCACACCCGGCAGGCCGCTAAGGATCCGTCCTCAAAGCGCTGCGGCTTGGGTTTACGCACCGGCAAGCCTATCCAACTAAGCATAGGGCGTACATACAAAGAGAGATCGAACAGGAAAATAGCGTGCATCATTTCAAAGTACTGCAGAGTTATATTACATCAATCATTGCCGCAGTTCTAACTTAAGATAAAATTGTCTTGGTCATGAACTCGCAACGGCAATGAGAAAACGGGGTGCCTAGTCCCGGCGCTGGCCCTCCACCCTCTTGACCCTGTCGACGCAGCTGATGATGGGCTCGATACGCTCCTCGAGCGCCGCGAGGTTCACATCCTCCGGCAAGCTCTCCAGCGCGTCGGCAAAGTCAATGGTGGGGTTCCAGAATGCCACCTTGGTGAGCACCTTGATCAAGGCACCCGAGTAGAGCCTCCGAGACTCGTTGGCCACATAGACTGCTCGGTTGGAGCTGAGCTGCTCCAGGGCATCGAGGACGCGCTCGAAGAACAGGGTCAGCCTAGCGTTGGGGCTCATGTTCGGCTCCGGGGAGTACCTGATATCCGGTAGGCCCATGACGGCGAGCTGCGTGGTGAACCTCCCGGTGACGTCGACGAGGCGGCTGATCTAGAGGTTTACGCTCTTCGCGTAATCCTTGTGCTTGGCTGTGACGCCCCCGATTCGACTGTACACTAATCATACACGCAAATGTGTACGATCAAGATCAGGGACTCACGGGAAAATATCACAACACAACTCTAGACACAAATTAAAATAATACAAGCTTTATATTACAAGCCAGGGGCCTTGAGGGCTCGAATACATAGCTCAATACACAAGAGTCAGCAGAAGCAACAATATCTGAGTACAGACATAAGTTAAACAAGTTTTGCCTTAAGAAGGCTAGCACAAACATCAACGATCGAAGAGGCGAGGCCTCCTGCCTAGGACCTCCTAACTACTCCTGGTCGTCGGCGGTCTCCATGTAGTAGCATCCGTCGGTGGTGGCATCTGGCTCCAGGGATCCACCATCTGGTTGCATCAACCAGAAAGAAGAAGGAAGGGGAAAAGGGGTAGCAAAGCAACCGTGGGTACTCATCCAAAGTACTCGCAAGCATCAGATCTATGCTAAGTATGCATTGGTATCAAATGGAAGGGCTGTATCTGTGGACTGAACTGTAGAATGCCAGAATAGAGGGGAAGGCCTAGCCTATCGAAGACTAGCATCTTCAAGCAGCTCCAAGCATCTTGCAGCATGTAGAAGAGTAAAGAATAGCAGTTTATATTTAACAAACATGTTGTAGCAATAACACCCAGAGATCCTTCCTCGACTCCCTACGAGAAAGCAATCTCGGAGCCACATATCCATCACATATCTCAAGTATCCATTTCTAGTTATATAAGATCCGGATACAAGTCTGAACATCCATTACCGTGGACACGATATTCGAATATATATCTTCCCTGCAGGGGTGCACCACGTTACCCAACACACTCGATCACTCTGGCCGGACACACCTTTCTGGGGTCAATGCCCGCCCTCAGAAGATCAACACGTCGCAGCCCTACCTAGGCTCAGCAGAGAGGTCCCCGCCAGTCTACATCCTAAGCGCTCCGGGGTCTTGGGCCCATCGCCCGCAGCACTCCGGGTCGTTGCGCGCAGGGTGAATACCAGCACCGCCTCGGATGGCCGGCATGATCCGACCGTGCCGCACTGCTGAACTGGACGTCTGACAAAGCTTCGGCTGATACTGCGACCTCGAGGCCCATAACTATTTTCGCGTGGTGGTTAGTGCGTGAAGGCCAGAGGCCAACTCAGAACAAATACCCAAACCTGTTAGTGCATTGGGGGCTCGCGGAGATGAGCAGAGTCTCACGATAATGTGACCCCGTCGCCCCGTCTCGTGGACTTACGGCAAGGGCCCAGACTGCCCGGCCGTGCCACATGGAAAACTCGCGGGTGCTCAACGGGCCCGCCCGACTTTCACATCAACTCGCGGGTACCCCTCAGGGCCGACCACACTTCAACAATGGTCTCAGTAAAGTCAAGGTAACCGTGTGTCAAAACATCTAGGGAACAACCCGAGGAATCACCCCCAGTGGATTCCACTCAATGTAATCATCAAGGTGAACGTAAGAGGGACCACCCTCGAGGTTCACACTTGAGGTGTTGCACGACAGAGCCGTATCGGGAATGGTGAAAGAGGAAATCACCCTCGATGACCACGACCGAATAGCTACACTACAGAATTATCATCAGGAGTGCGTTATGAGGGATCACCCTCGGCACTCGGTAGTAGCTCTGCAGAGTCGAGCAACAAAAGGGGCGTGATGTGATGTGAGGTGTCGGGCTCTGGTCGTCGATCACGTTGATCGAGTCGTCGATGATGAAGCAGGGGCAACAAGGACAAGGTGGGGGTCACTAATGGATCACTAGCCAACCTATACTAAGCAGTTTAGGATAAGCAGGTAGGTAACAATAAGCAGGTTACAAAAGCAGGCTATGCATCAGAATAGGAGCAAACAATAACAGTAGCAAAATCTAATGCATGCATGAGAGAATGGAATGGGCGATATCGGGATGATCAAAGGGGGGGCTTGCCTGGTTGCTCAGACAAGAAGGAGTGTCGTCGTCGACGTAGTCGATCACAGGGGCATCAACAGCGGTCTCGAGGTCTACCGGAGAAGAAGAGGGGGAAGAAACAATAAATACACGCAAACATAAGCATAACAAGACAATAAGCGGGGCTAGAGGTGTTCTAATGCAGCGCTAGGCGATACTGGCGAAGGGGGAAACATCCGGGAAAGTTTTCCCGGTTCCGGACATCTGTCAAACAGATGAACCGGAGGGGCAAAGTTCAACGTTTGCTAAGCTAGGGACGTGTGGCGGGCGAACGGACCGCGTGTTCAGATTCGTCTCGTCGTTCTGAGCAACTTTCATGTAGAAAACTTTTTCATCCAAGCTACGGTTTATTTTATGTGATTTTTCAAAGTTTTAAACTTATTCTAAAATTGTTATTAAATAAAAAGAAAATACTGCATCACCATGACGTCAGCGGTCAACAGGATGTTGACTGGTCAAAACTGACATGAGGGACCCACTGTCATAGACACAGTTTTATTAAACAGACCTTAAATAACTAACCATGTGATTAGGGTAATTAAATAGAGTTAATTAAGTTAAATAATTAATTAGCGATTAATTAATTATTTATTTTTACTAATAAATTTTAAATCCTTTTTTTACAGGGGCGTGGGGCCCCAACGTCAGTGGCCCAGGGGGTTAAGCGGGCGACGGGCGAGCGGGTTAACGGGCGAGCGCCCGTGTGAGGGCACGGGGCATCAGGGGCACTGGCGAGGCCACGACGCCGTCCGGGGAGGGGCGTGGCCAGGCCGGGGCGGCGACGGCCGGAGTGGGGCGGCGCGGCGAGTGCCGCAGAGGCATGGGCGAGTGGTGGGGCGAAGGCGGAGATGGCCGCGGGGCGAGGCGCGAGCGGGCGCGGGCTCGCGCGCGCGTGCGTGGCGCGTAGGCGCGGCGAGACCAGGGCGCTAGCGCGGGAAGCAAGTCCGGCAGGCGCGGGCGTGACCTGGCGAGACCGGGCGTTGGTGGCTACGTTGACGAGGTCGGAAGGGGGACAGGGGACGGCACGTTCGGTGCAGGAGCTCACCGCGGGAGCGTGGGGTCTTGGCAGAGGGCTCGGGGAGGTTCGGGGAGGTCCGGCGAGGGAGGGGACGAGGCGGACTACGGCGACGGGGACGAGGCAGCCCAGCGTCGGCGCGGTCATGGATGAGGTGGCGAGGGCCTCCAGCGAGGCGGGGCTCCGCGGAGGAGGTCCGGCGAGGGAGGAGAGGTCTCCGGGCGGCGGCGAAAGCACCGCGGGGTCGAGCCCCGATCTGGATCGAGGGGAGGACAGTGGGCGACGTGGGGAGAGTGGGGGTGAGGGAATCGGGAGAAGTGGGTGGGGGTTAGGGTTCGGGGAGGTGGCCTTGTAGGCCAGAGGTAGTGGGGGTGGGCCGGCTCCGCCGCGCGGTTCAGCTGGGCCGAGGCCTAGCGAGGGGGAAGTCCTGATGTTTTCTCCCTTTTATTTTATTCTGCCTCTGTTTCCTATTTAAAAGGGCTACTAAAATATCTTTGTTAAATGTGGCACTTTGCACAAAAATAGATAGGAACAAAGTGAAGCTGCATAAAAAGTTTGGGGTCAGAAGGAGTTGGCTAACCATTTTTAGAAATTGGAAAAGCCAATGTAATTATTGTTGGACCACAAAATAAAATCCCAGGGGCATTTTGGGAACTCAAAAGAGATTGGTTCCAACAATGAAAAATATCCAAGGATTATTTGCCACACTTTGAACATTTTAGTTTTCATGTTTGACAAACTTGGATTTTTGACTTTAAATTTGAATTTGAATCCGAACAGTGATTTGGATCAAGTGGGGATTAGCAACAGTAATGTGATGACGTGGCACCATTAATAGGGGTTTACTGTCGCTTAATTATCCGGGCGTCACATTGGCGGCGTCATCCCTCCGCAGCCGCTTCTCGTCCTCCAGGGCCTTGTTCAGGGTCTCCTTACGAGCCCCGGCCTCCAAAAGCTTTCCCTCCAGACCGTCCAACTTCAGCTTCAGGTCATTGATGGAGTCGTTGGCTTCGGAGAGCAACTTGGCCTTTTCAGAGATGGCGACCTATGCATCCGCCAGAGCGCGGTTGGCCGTGTCCCTCTCATCCGTCAGCCCGAGGCCTTCGTCTTTAGCTCCTCCCGCTCCAGCTCCAGCTCCTTCACCTTGCCGACGTGATCCAGGGTCAAATAATTAAGCGTGTCCTTGTGCCTCTGCTCCAGCTCCTGGGTCTGCTGCGCGACGATCTTCTCGATTTCCTCGTCCTTGCCGCGGAGCGTGGCGGCAAGCGCCCGCTCGTGGGCAACGAGGTCTTCTTCTTGGGTGCTCAGTAGAGCTTGCTGCTGCAACCGAGCGGCTTCATCCTTGGCGGCTTGTTCCTTCGCCGCCTCCAGGGCCTTCTCAATGTCGGCCTGTTTCAGGATGAGCTCTCGCCTGTGCCCATCCAGCTCGCCCTGGGCAGCCTTCAGTCCCTCCCAAGCCTCGTCAAACCAAGTTTGCGTCTGGGTGATGCGCCCCTTGAAATCCGCCTCCGCCTTGTCCACCGCCGCCATCTTGGATTCCACCTTGTCAAGGCGGGCACGATGGAGCGCTTAGAGCTTCTGAAAGTTGACGCTCATGGCCCGAAGAAACTACTCCTCCTGAGAACCGTTGCCGCCGACGCTCGGTTCGTCAACAACCTGGAGCCCGGCGGTGGCGAGCATCTCGTCGTCAAACACCTCCCCTTAGGCTGGCGCTCTGCTGCTCGCCGTCACTGGGAGGCGGACGAATAAGTCGTCACCCACCATTAGATACTTGTCCGAGGCAGGGGCTGCAGGGGAGGGAGGTTGGTCGTTGGTCGCCTCCTCCTCAATGGGCTCCTTGGCAGCCTCCTCCATGGCATCCTTGCCGGGCTCCCCGGCAGGCCTGAGGGAGTCCTGGACTAAGGGGTCCTCGGGCGTCCCTCCTATTATCCATGGGCCGGACTGGTGGGCTGTGAAGACATGAAGGCCGAAGACTGTACCCGTGTCCGGATTGGACTCTCCTTGGCGTGGAAGGCAAGCTTGGTGTCGGAGTAAATGGCCACGGGTAGCCTAACCGACTGCCCCTGGCTCTTCAAAAATGATCAGGCCATTTGGGCCTTCAAACATTTCAAGCATTGCGCCGCATTCCCCGGCCGGCTACCTCTGAAGCCGACTCCCAGAAGGCGACCCAGCCTCAGCAACCTCCCCCCAAGATAACCACGGGATGGCCGACTCCAGGAAGCCGGCCATAGAGGATGCCGACTCCCCAGAGCCGGTCATGAAGAACGCGGACTCCCCAGAGTCGGCCACGAAGAGCGCCGACTCCACGAAGCCGGCCAAGACCGCACCCACCAAAACTACACCCACATAACGGTGACAAGACGGGGTGTGGCCACAGTGCGGCCCACTACCCCCGAAGCCCGAGGCAGGCATGGCCACAGGACGCCGTACGGGACGGCCATCTCCCATCCGGCTCGGCACTGTAGCCGTGCTGGCCTCAACGTCACCCACGACAAGTGCCAGTACGGCCCACGGGCGGCGGGCCCCTTTAGCCAGAGAGAGGCACGAAGACGGCCCGGCCTCCCCCAGTCGGCCAAGGGCATTGCCGGCCCCCAGAAGCCGGCTACCTCCTCCCTCGAAGCATGCGCCACATTAAGGAGACAAGACGAGGTAAGGCTACAGTGAGAGCCCTCGAGGCGGCACACTGTAGCCACGCTTACCTCGACGAAGCCCTCGTCATCAGGGACGAGGCTACAGTAAGCAGCCGCCGACAAGACCCCTAGGCAGTGGGGCCGGCCTGTCGACCAAGAGGCCGGCAGCCGGCGGGACCCACCAGTCGGCGGGCCCCAACGGCCGGCGGAGAAGCCGGCGAGCGCAGACACTGACGACTGGGACCAGGGCCCAGCCAGATTACAATTGTACCCCTAGGGGGTAGGCCTATATAAACCCCCCGGGGCATCCATGCAAAGGGTTGGCTTCTCAGAGTTGCACTCACACCATAGAGAGAGGGAAGTGAGAGCTAGCCTTGCTCTTCTTCTCCCTTGAACCCAACAGCTCTAGGAGCAATTGTAGCTACTCTTTCTGGTCTAGTGATCATGCGGAGACCCCGCAGAGCAGGACTAGGGGTGTTATCTCCACGGAGAGCCCCGAACCTGGGTAAGATTCGCCGGCGTGCATGTCTTCGCCTCATCCCGTTTCCAGGCACCGGCGACGTCTTACTGGCACCCACCATGATAAGCCACCCGTTGGCATATGTCGCACCTACCACCCGGCATTTGGCGCCCACCGTAGGGCCAGGTGCACCGTCGTCCGGAGACCTGTTCTGGATGGGAACCCTTTTCCTCCCCCGCGAGCGCAGCCAGCCTGCTGCGCCCGATGGCGTTTGCCTCGACGCGCTGCAAGGCGTCGACGACGCCTGCGCGGCGAACTGCCTCGCCGATCTGCTCGGCGAGACTCGCATCTCCGACGAGCCCACGTCTGACGCGGGCACAGACTACCCCGAGAGCCGCCTCGTCAGCCTCCTCGACCAGCTTCACGTCTCTAGCGAGTCTGCTGCAGATGTGGAGTCGGTCGGCTCCACCGACCCGATGCTCGTCGACTCCGACACGGCATCGCTCGACGCCTACCCCTCCGACGTGGTGGTCTTCGATGATCCTCTCCCTCGAGCTGACAGTGGCAGCAACGCTGTCACCAAAGTGTTGGTCATCAGCCACGTCGCCAACTCGGGCGAGAACGCCCACGACGCCCTGCAAGCGTCAACGCACGACCTCTCCGTACCCATCCCGGCCGACGCCGACGCCGAGACCCTGGAGGCACGCCGCCTCGCCCTCGTCGCGGAAGGCCAGAAGATAGCCTCCATGAGACGCCTCACCGAGGCCCACCAGCGCGAAGTCGACCGCGCCGCCTTCGGTACGCCGCCGCCTAGCGGGCCGAGCCGAGACGGCTTCGTCCAGAAGCGCAGCGCTGCCATTGCCAGCATGCTGGGGGCAGATCGCCCCGTCTACGCCACCCCGCTCGAGAATCTGCGAGCCGCCCAGGCGGCCGCCGAGGAGCTAAATGGGCTGGGAGCCGATGAGCTCCCCTACATGACAAGACGGATCCAGCAGCTGATCGACGCGGCTGCAGAACGGCACGAAGTCGGCGCCCGCGCCGATAGGTATCCCCCGCGCCGAGTGCACGCAGCGACGTCCCGCTCGCCGACTGCGAGCGTCGCCCGCCAGAGGAAAGACAAGGAGCCGGCTGCTAGCCGCAACCGGACTCGTATCACCATCGAGCGCGACGCGGAAGGCCGCCCTCGGGCGGTGGAGCGCCAAGGGAACCTGCCTCCTCCCCCGCCTCGAAGGGAGAGACGTCTCACCCCGCCGCCCATCACGCACCCGACTCTTGGTGACCGACTAGGCCGCCGAGAAGGAGTCGGCGAGAACGACGCCCGCCACCGGATCGACCGCCTTGCTCGATCCCTGGCGTTAGAAGAAGAAGACGATGTCGGCCCGCCATGCTTTGGCCCCCGCATCCACGACGAGCCCTTCCCCAAAGGGTTCTCGCTCCCCAGAGATACGCCCAAGTACAACGGCTCTGTGAAGCCTGAAGATTGGCTCATCGACTACTCCACTGCTGTCAGCATAGCCAACGGCAACCGACGCGTAGCCGTGAAATACGTCCCCCTCATGCTGCAAGGCACGGCGCGCACCTGGCTCAACAGCCTCAAGCCCTACAGCATCAACAGCTGGCTGGACTTCACGGAAGTCTTCGTCCGCAACTTCCCCAGCACGTACAAGCTGCCTCCCAAGCCTCGCCAGCTCTCCCTGTGCGTCCAAGGACCCAATGAGTCGACCCGCGACTACCTCACGCGGTGGGCCGAGCTCCGCAACTCCTGCGAGGGGGTGCACGAGGTTCAGGCCATCGAGTACTTCACCGCCGGGTGCCGAGAGGGCACCCTCCTCAAGCACCGACTCCTCTGTGACGAGCCGGCTACCCTCGACGAACTGCTGATCATCGCGGACAAGTACGCCACGGCCGACTCCTCGATGAAGACCGAGCTTCGAGTAGACGCCTCTGGGAAGGTGATTGCTCCGGTTCCCAAGACGCCGGCTGGCGACTCCAATCGGCGCCCCTACCAGAACGATCACAAGCGCAAGGCCCCCATGCCGACTTCCACCAGTCGGCAGGTGGCCACAGTTGAAGATGAGCAGCCCGAAGAGCGGCCCGCTCCCAAGAAGAAGGGTGGCAGGCCGGCTTGGCAGCCGGCTTTCTCTTACGAGCAGACTCTCGACGCCCCCTGCAAGTTCCACAGCGGCGCGAAGCCGTCCAACCACACGACCCGAAAATGCCACTGGCTCACGCGAATCTCCAAGGGCGAAGGGCTGGTGCCGCCTCCGCCTCCCGGCCCGCCGCCTCCAGCCCCCCAGCAGCCGGTGGCTCGGCCGGCAGTCGGAGCCATCCAAGATGAGTTCCCTGAAGAGCACGCCGCCTACGTCGTCTTCACCAGCCAAGCCGAAGAGAAGCGCAGTCGGCGCCGTCAGCATCAAGAGGTCAACACAGTCGCCTCTAGCACCCCCGAGTTCATGCACTGGTCAGAGAAGGCAATCGGCTGGAGCCAGGCCGACCACCCAGAGGTGATGCCATCCCCTGGCTCCTATGCACTGGTCTTGGATGTCACTCTCGCGACGGAGAGGCGAGCTGCCTGATTCTCCCACGTCCTGATAGATGGCGGAAGCAGTATCAATATACTGTACCGCGATACCATGGAGAAGCTGAACATTAAGGCGAAGCACTTATGCCAAGCCGAACCGCGTTCCATGGTATCGTCCCCGGCTTGTCTTGCTCCCCAATCGGCAAGATCAAGATGGATGTTATCTTCGGAGACAAAGATCATTTTCGCCGAGAAGCGATCTGGTTCGAGGTAGTGGATCTGGAGAGCCCCTACCATGCTTTGCTTGGCCGGCCTGCTCTGGCCAAGTTCATGGCTGTGCCCCACTACACCTACCTGAAGATGAAGATGCCGAGCTCGAAGGGGATCATCACGGTAGCCGGCGATTACAAGAAGTCCATTGAGTGTGCCATGGCCAGTAGCCGGCTGGCCGAGTCCCTCGTAGTGGCAGAAGAGAAGAAGATGCTGGAGCGGGTTGTGGCCATGGCCGGCAAGCAGCCGGCCCTGTCTCCCAACCCCAAAGATTGTGATGCACAGGGCTCTTTCCAGCTGGCCAAGGAGACGAAGAAGATACCTCTGGACCCGGAGAATCCGGAGAGGTTTGCCGTCATTGGGGCAAACTTGGACAGTAAATAGGAAGGCGAGCTCGTCGACTTCCTCCGTGAGAATCGAGACATTTTTGCATGGTCCCCAAAGGACATGCCAGGTGTCCCGAAGGATTTCGCCGAGCACAAATTACATGTCCGAGCCGACGCGAAGCCGGTCAAGCAGCCCCTCCGCCGACTGTCCGAAGAGAAGCGAAGAATCGTAGGAGAAGAGATAGCCCGGCTCCTCGCCGCTGGCTTTATTATGGAAGTGTTTTTTCCAGAGTGGCTTGCCAACCCAGTTCTGGTATTGAAGAAGAATAACAAGTGGCGTATGTGTATATACTACACCAGCCTGAACAAGGCCTGCCCCAAGGATCCGTTTGCTTTGCCACGGATTGACCAAGGGATAGACTCCATAGCCGGATGCGAGCTGTTGAGTTTTTTGGATGCCTACTCAGGGTACCATCAAATCAAGTTGGACCCAGCTGACCGACTGAAGACTGCTTTCATCACACCATTCGGAGCTTTCTGCTACCTGACTATGACATTCGGCCTGAGGAATGCCGGTGCCACTTTTCAGCGTTGCATGCAGAAATGCCTCCTCAAGCAACTCGTCAGAAATGCCCACGTCTATGTAGGCGACATTGTGGTGAAGACAGAGAAGCCCGGCACCCTGCTGGAAGATCTCAAAGAAACATTCGCCAACTTGCGCCGATTCCAAATCAAGCTCAATCCCGAGAAGTGCGTGTTCGGAGTACCAGCCGGCCAGCTGCTAGGCTTCCTGGTCTCCGAACGCGGCATCGAGTGCAACCCTGTGAAGATCAAGGCCATCGAGAGGATGGAGATCCCCACCAAACTACGAGATGTGCAGAAGTTCACCGGGTGCTTGGCCTCCCTGAATCGCTTTATCAGCCGACTAGGAGAGAAGGCTCTCCCCCTGTACCGACTCATGAAGAAGTCCACTCACTTCGAGTGGAATGACCAAGCCGACCAAGCCTTCCATGAGTTGAAGAAGATGCTGACCACTCCGCCTGTCCTGGCAGCGCCGACTGAGAAGGAGCCCATGCTCCTCTACATTGCCGCGACTAACCGAGTGGTCAGTACCGTTGTCGTGGTCCAGCGCCCGGAAGAAGGCCTAGCCCAGCTAGTCCATAGGCCGGTGTATTACCTAAGCGAAGTACTATCCAGCTCAAAGCAAAACTACCCGCACTACCAGAAGATGTGCTATGGGGTGTACTTCGCCGCCAAGAAGCTGAAGCCCTATTTCCAAGAGCATCCCATCACGGTCGTGTGCACCACCCCGCTCGCCGAGATCATAGGCAGCCGGGATGCATCCAACCGGGTGGCTAAATGGGCCATTGCACTAGCGCCATACACGATCTTCTACTTCCTCGTCGACTGGGCCGAGACCCAGTACCTACCGCCGGCTCTCGACTCTACCCATTGGCGGATGCACTTTGACGGGTCCAAGATGCGCACCGGCTTGGGAGCCGGCATCGTCCTCACCTCTCCCAAAGGCGACAAACTCAGATACACGCTGCAGATTCACTTCGCCGCCTCCAACAACGTGGCCGAGTACGAGGCGCTCATACATGGGCTCCGTCTAGCAAAAGAGCTCGGCATACGCCGGATCTTGTGTTACGGCGACTCAGACTTGGTGGTCCAGCAGTCGTCTGGCGACTGGGACGCCAAGGACGTGAACATGGCGAGCTATCGATTCCTCGTCCAGCAGATTAGCGGGTACTTCGAAGGGTGCGAGTTCCTTCACGTGCCAAGGGTCGACAACGACCAAGCAGATGCCCTAGCACGGATCGGCTCCACCCGACAAGCCATACCGACTGGCGTCTCCCTCCAGCGCCTCCTCAAGCCATCAATCAAGCCGTCTCCAGAGTCGGACTCTATCTTCGTACCGCCTGTGCCAGATGCAGCCGGATCCGACTGGAGGAACCCCGCAGGCGGCACGGGGACTTCGACAACTGGCCCGCCGACTGCCGTAGTCGCACCCGGCCCGGGGACTGCAGCAGTCGGCCCGGGGACTGCAGCAACACAAGAAGCGGTGGCTGACTCCAATTCCACGCCACCCAACCCACCCACCCGAGTCATGGTGGCTACGCTAACAGAAGAAGAAGTCACAGCTCCATCATGGGCCCAGCCCTTCCTCAAGTTCCTAGTCAGCAGAGAGCTGCCGGCTGATGAGATCTTAGCAAGACTAGTGCAACGACGAGCCAGAGCATATGCAATAATCAACAGAGAGCTTGTGAAGCGCAACGACACTGGAGTCTTCCAGCGTTGTGTCGAGCCAGAAAAAGGAGTGGCAATCCTCAAGGATATCCACCAAGGAGAATGCGGCCACCACGCAGCCTCAAGATCACTTGTGGCCAAGGCTTTCCGCCATGGTTTCTTTTGGCCGACTGCCTTGGAAGATGCCAAAGAGATAGTCGAGAGCTGCAGAGGATGCCAAGTTTTCAGTTCCAAGCAACACCTACCGGCTTCTGCACTCAAGACCATTCCCCTTACCTGGCCCTTTGCCGTCTGGGGACTGGACATGGTGGGCCCTTTCAAGACAGCCTGCGGCGGCTTGACACATCTACTTGTCGCCGTGGACAAGTTCACCAAGTGGATCGAAGCGAAGCCGATCAAGAAGCTGAACGGGCCGACTGCCGTAACATTCATCACCGACATCACTACTCGGTACGGCGTGCCGCACAGCATCATCACCGACAATGGCACGAACTTTGCCAAAGGAGCACTGGCACGTTTCTGCGCGACGCAGGGCATCCGACTGGACTTAGCGTCCGTTGCCCACCTGCAGTCAAACGGCCAGGTCGAGCGAGGAAATGGACTCATCCTCTCCGGCATCAAGCCCCGACTGGTTGTACCACTGGAGCGATCGGTCGGCTGCTGGCTCGATGAGCTGCCAGCTGTCCTCTAGAGTCTGCGTACTACCCCCAACAAGTCAACCGGCTTCACTCCGTTCTTCCTTGTATATGGTGCCGAGGCTGTCATCCCAACGGACATCGAGTTCGACTCGCCTTGGGTCACCATGTACACGGAGGCGGAGGCCAAGGAAGCAAGAGAAGACAGCGTCGACCTACTAGAAGAAGGCCGGCTGTTAGCACTCAGCCGGTCCGCCATCTACCAGCAAGGGCTGCGCCGCTACCACAACCGGAAGGTCAAGCCAAGATCCTTCCAAGAGGGCGACCTTGTGCTTCGGCTGATCCAGCGAACAGCCGGCCAGCACAAGCTCTCGGCCCCTTGGGAAGGCCCCTTCGTCATCAGCAAGGCACTAGGCAACGACTCCTATTACTTGATCGACGCGCAAAAACCAAGAGCACGCAAGAGAGATGACTCCGGCAAGGAGTCGGAGCAACCATGGAACGCGAACCTCCTGAGAAGATTTTACAGTTGAAAGCAGTATGTATCATGCTACCCTTTTGAATTAAGTACAAACCAACAGGCCCCCCGAACAGTACTCGGGGACTGCCTTTATTTATCTATGAATGACGAGTGTCATATCCATGAATGTATTATTACATTTGATTTCTTGTCTGGCACCGGGTTCGACTAGTCGGCCCGGGGACTGGCCGCCTTGAGCTATATTAAAAGTTCTACCTGAAGTCAGACAAGTAGTGTGCCGGCTCCCGAGTCCTCTCTTGTTGAAAGTCGCAGCTCGAAGAACCGACTGTCCGACTAGCAAGAGACAAGGCAGAAAGGATGCCCACACGAAAAACGGCTAAGGACTAACGAACTTATATAGCAAAAAGACGGCCTCCAACCACGCTTGCCGGCTGTCAGAACAGCCGGCTGGCTGGCTTCCTAAACATTCAGCTCTAATCCAACAAAGCTAGAGTACTTGCCCTCCCAATTGGCCAAGCACTCCTCCAGCCACAGATTGCAGAGCAACTGTCTGACTGGGGAGGCGGCAACCAAGGGAGGGCGGCAAAGGAAACAGTAGAAGGATGAAAAGCAAAGAACGAGGAAAAGCCAAACGCATGCATAAGTCATAGATACATATAAAGCCCCCAACAGGCCGGCAATCGACATAGTTCGAATACACCCCCAGTGGGTGGAATTGTGCAGACTTAACAGAATATTGTTCCAAAAGTGACAAGACAGGAAAACAAAAGATAGCAGACTAGACTAAGGCGCGGTGCGGGAGCCAGGCTGGTCGGTGGAGATGGCGTCGCCGACTGAAGGAGTGGTCGGCTGGCGGGTCTCGGCTTGGTCACCACCGGCGGTAGGCGACGCACCCACGCGTGACGTGGTGCTGGAGGCGCGGTCAGGCTGAGGCTGGTCGGCCGCTCCACCATCCGGCTCGGCGTCTTCACCCTTCTCCTCCTCCTCCTCGCCCTCGTCGCTGGAGTCGATCTCCTCCGCCGAGTCTTCACCGTCTGCCGGGTTCAGCCCGAACCACTCCTCCGGCTGGGCGACACCGTTGTCATCTACCTCAGGGGCGAAGACGCTGGTGTCGGTGTAGTCGGCGATCGCCGAAGCCCGCCGGATGATAGCCGGCTGCGCCGGCTCCAGCTCCGTGTCGGCTTGCTGCCGCCAGGTAGCCAGCTGGTCCAGACTCGAGCCGGGGTACCAGGCCTTGACGAACTCCAGCGCCCGCCTGGCGCCGGACCGAGCCGCCGAGGCCTTCCAGGCTTCGAAGCGACCGACCGCCACCTCCAGCCAGTCGGCAGTCCGACTGGGGGTGCGGGGAACCACTTCGCCGGGCCAGAGGGCGGCCAATACTTGCGCCCCGGCACGCTGAAGCCGGCGGAGCAGTCGGTGAGCCGGCTGGAGACGGGCCTGGATCGCCAAGAGCTGCTCCTCCAGCGAACGGCCAGCGTTTGGTGCAATCTTGACGCCAGCCTGCCTTCGTGCTTGGCGGCGGGCTTCGATGATCTGGCTGGCGGCGGTAGAGTAGCCAGGGAAGTACTCTGTGCAAGGAAGAAAGAGAAAGAAGAGAAAACACCAAGTCAGAAAACGAGCCAAAAGCGGCAGACGGCAAGAAAGGACGAAGAAGTAGGCGGCTTACCGTCAACCAGATCTTCGATCTGGCCATAGCCATTGATCAGAGTCTGCTTTGCTTCAGCCCAGCCAGCCGCTTCTGTCTCGTACTCAGCCTGGAGGGCGGCTTCGGGGTCCTGCACCGCCTTCAGAGCCGCCTTGTGGCCCTCCTCCTGGTCGGCCAACCTCTTGGCCAGGCGGTCACGTTCCTGCACCAAGGCGGCAAACTCGGCCTCCTTGGCACGAAGGGCAGTCTGAGACTCTCTGAGCTGTGCCCTCAGACTGGCGTTGGCCGCTGCAGGGACGACAGAAAAAGAAGAAACAATAAGAGGAAGTCGTCAAGGAAGATCCGACCCGACTGCTCAGCAGTCGGCCCGAATCTCGGGGACTACACCCAGTGGGTGCGCTGACGCGCCCCCACGTGAGATAAAGAACAAAGCACTTACCCCGGCTCTCAGTTAAGTTGGCGGTCTTCTGGGTCAGCTCCCGCGTCTGGGAGTTGAAGGCAGTCGCGCGAAGGTTGTGGTAGTCCTGCAAGACAGGCAGAAGATCGAAGTAAGAACAAGAATAGCAAAGCCAAATCCACTAAGAAGTTCCAAGCCGCCTGCTCAGCAGCCGACTAGGAACTCGGGGACTACACCCAGTGGGTGCGCTGACGCGCCCCCACGGAAGAAACCAAGATCAAGAAGAAGCAAGATAAGAAGACTAACCCAGATGGCCGCCCGCGTCGCAAGGAATTCATCAGTGTATTGCCTCAGCGCCGTAGCCTGGGCCTGGAGCCGGGTCCGGACGTCCTGCGCGGCCACGTTCATCACGGCCGTCCCTCCGCCCGGCGTCCACCCCGAGGTGGCGCTGGCCACCTCCACATCCTGGGCCGACGAGCTGGAGCCCGCGGCCGGCTGCGGCTCCAACGCAGCCTTCTGTGGCTCTGACGCAGCCTTCCCCGCGTGCCGGCTCGGCGGTGTCCGGATCGCCAGCTCAGTCCTCGCGGCCGGCTCGCCCCCCGCCGACTGCACAGGCGGCAGATCAGGCCAGCCGCCTTGAGCCGCCCCAGTCGGCGGGGTCGGCACCGGCGCCCTCTCCAGGATGACGACGTCATCATCCCTCTCCAGCCCCGGCTGGTCACCGCCGGCTTCTTCCGGCGGAGGCTCCGGGGCCCCAGGCACTGTGACGCGCCGTGGGGTGACCAACAAGGCCCCATCCGCCATCGCCGCAGCTGCAGCCTCCGCTTGGGCCTTGGCTGCGGTGTCGGCGCGCGCCTTCGCCGCCTCCTCCTCCTACGCCGCCTGGGCGGTGGCCGCCTTCCGTGCCTCCGCCTCCCGCGCCTCCCGCTCCTCCCGCACCTCCCGCGCGTTCCATTCCGTCGCCGCCTGAAAGTCGGCACGGGGGTCCACGCGGCGAGTGGTGCTCCCAGATCCCCTCGGTGACTCAACGACGGAGGCGGCAGCTGCCCGCTCGAGCGACAAGGGAGCTCTGATTGTTTGGAGAAAAAGACAAGGATTCAGGACCCACCAGAGAAAAGAAAAAAGAGTACACGAAGGAGTTTGAACTTACGCCGACACCGTCTGCGGTTTCTTCACCGCCTTGCGGAAGCGAGCCGCCTTCGCGGCCGCCTCCTCCCGCCTGGTCGCCGCCGCCCCGCCCCTGGGCTTCTTCGTCCGACTGCCGAACAAACCCTGCGCGGCACGACGCTTTTGCCCGCCGCCCCGAGCAGGCGGTGCAACGGAGGAACCCGCGCCGCGGCCAGACGCCGGCTGACGGCCCGGGACGACTTCGGCCTCGTCGTCGTCCGGCCAGTCGTCGAAGCTGACTCCATGCCCGGAGCCGCCTGCTTCGCTGCCAGCTTGGCCACCGCCCGGCTCGGTGTTGTCGTCCATAGCAGCCGCCCCCCAAGTCGGGGTCCTCCAGATCGTGCTCCGTCCGGTCGGGGACGAATCGGCACTCCGCGTCCGACCCGCCGGCAGGCCGAAGAAGAGGGCTCTGCCGAAAACAAGCCGGCTAGTCAGAGTCGGCCAAAAGGAACTCGGCGACAAAACTGAGAAAAGAGAAAGAGACAAGGAGAACATACCGTAGGCGGCGGATTGGCTTGGCAATATGGCTCCTTGCCGAA
The DNA here is from genome assembly GCF_018294505.1 of Triticum aestivum. Classification (NCBI taxonomy): domain Eukaryota; kingdom Viridiplantae; phylum Streptophyta; class Magnoliopsida; order Poales; family Poaceae; genus Triticum; species Triticum aestivum. The sequence goes on from NC_057808.1 coordinate 511,496,174, forward strand.
CTGCCACTCTGCAGAGAGTTTGCAGTTCGCAAGGTAGTTCACCATATATGCCACCTCGTCGTGCGGCATGTCCTTGGTACACATCCGGCTCGGATCGAGCTGGCCGCTCATCTGACAGATCAGATGAGGGCGGCTCTGGAGCGGGAGTACCCGGCGCGTGACGAAGGCGGTCTGCAGGTCGGGCCCCGACAAGCCCTCCGACTGGATCATCACTCGCACTCGGGCGACGGCTGCGTTTCCAGCCGGCATCAGCGTCACGGCCCGATAGGACCACTGGGGCCGCCTGCCCGCCGGCGGGCCGGCTACGTAAGCCGGCAGATTGACGTAGTCGCTCTGCGGGGCGACGTTCCTCACGTAGAAGTACGACTTCTGCCATAGCTTCACCGACTGGATCAGCGTGATGACGGGGAAGGGGTTATCGGCGGCCACCCTCCGCATCGCGATGAAGGCGCCACTCTGAGCCGGCACGCCTTGCATGCGCGTGCCCAGCTTGGATTGGAAGAACTCCCCCCAGAGCTCGAGGGTAGGGAGGACGCCGAGGTAGCCTTCGCACAAGGTGACGAAGGCGGACAGCAGGACCACCGTGTTCGGGGGGAGGTGGTGCGGGTGGAGCTGGTAGAACTCGAGCCAAGAGCGGAAGAAAGCGCTCACGGGCAGGCCGATGCCGCGCAAGAAATGCGAGCGGAAGACTACCCGCTCGTCTTCCCGCGGCTCCGGCGTAATCTCCTTCGTCGGCGCGAGACGGACCTCCACCTTGTCCGCGCCGGGCAGCCGCCGCGTCTTGCGGAGGAATTTGACGTGATACTCGGGGATGTTGGAGCTGTCCCAATCCCCGCCGTACTGCATCATGACGTAGGGCTGGCGAGAACGAGCGCGGCGGCGGAGGAACGAGTGGTGGAAGAGCGCGGCGGCGAGGCGCTGTTGCAAGAAAGGGCAGGAGGAAGAAGATGGTGGAAAGAGGAGGAGCGTGCGAGAGCCTGCCGCTCTCCCCCCTACTTATAGCTTCGCAAGGTGAAGCCGGGGAGGCCGGACGTGGGGTGAGACGTGGGATTAACTGCACCCACTCCCCCACGCCTCGCGATTATTACGCCCTAAAAGCGTGCCAAAACCCCCGCAGGGAGACGTGCGGGCGGTTTCGGGCCGCAGAGAATCTACGCCTGGGCCCGGGCGTGGGCGTGGCGGGCCCCCGCCCTGCGGCGACGTCCCGTCGCGCGCATGGGCTGGCAGTCTTTTTAGCCAAGAGAGGCCACGTGGTTCGCAGGCGGCAAGTGGCCGGCCCGCGGCCCGGTGCACGCGCTGGCGAGCTCCCGCCCTCCGATTCCAAATTTTTTGGCCGAGACGGCGCGCCCTACCAAAGCCGGCTCCCAGCTGCCGGCTTGTCAAGATAGGAAGCTGATCGAGCATCTCGACTCCTACCCAACCTCGAAGCCCAATCAGCTTCGGGGACTACTGTCGGAGTAAATGGCCACGCGTAGCCTAACCGACTGCCCCTGGCTCTTCAAAAATGATCAGGCCATTTGGGCCTTCAAACATTTCAAGCATTGCGCCGCCTTCCCCGGCCGGCTACCTCTGAAGCCGACTCCCAGAAGGCGACCAAGCCTCAGCAACCTCCCCCCCAAGATAACCACGGGATGGCCGACTCCAGGAAGCCGGCCATAGAGGATGCCGACTCCCCAGAGCCGGTCATGAAGAACGCCGACTCCCCAGAGTCGGCCATGAAGAGCGCCGACTCCAAGAAGCCGGCCAAGACCGCACCCACCAAAACTACACCCACATAACGGTGACAAGACGGGGTGTGGCCATAGTGCGGCCCACTACCCCCGAAGCCCGAGGCAGGCATGGCCACAGGACGCCGTACGGAACGGCCATCTCCCGTCCGGATCGGCACTGTAGCCATGCTGGCCTCAACGTCACCCACGACAGACGCCAGTACGGCCCACGGGCGGCGGGCCCCTTTAGCCAGAGAGAGGCACGAAGACGGCCCGGCCTCCCCCAGTCGGCCAAGGGCATTGCCGGCCCCCAGAAGCCGGCTACCCCTCCCTCGAAGCATGCGCCACATTAAGGAGACAAGACGAGGTAAGGCTACAGTGAGAGCCCTCGAGGCGGCACACTGTAGCCACGCTTACCTCGACGAAGCCCTCGTCATCAGGGACGAGGCTACAGTAAGCAGCCGCCGACAAGACCCCTAGGCAGTGGGGCCGGCCTGTCGACCAAGAGGCCGGCAGCCGGCGGGACCCACCAGTCGGCGGGCCCCAACGGCCGGCGGAGAACCGGCGAGCGCAGACACTGACGACTGGGACCAGCGCCCAGCCGGATTACAATTGTACCCCCGGGGGGTAGGCCTATATAAACCCCCCGGGGAACCCATGCAAAGGGTTGGCTTCTCAGAGTTGCACTCACACCATAGAGAGAGGGAAGTGAGAGCTAGCCTTGCTCTTCTTCTCCCTTGAACCCAACAGCTCTAGGAGCAATTGTAGCTACTCTTTCTGGTCTAGTGATCATGCGGAGACCCCGCGGAGCAGGACTAGGGGTGTTATCTCCACGGAGAGCCCCGAACCTGGGTAAGATTCGCCGGCGTGCATGTCTTCGCCTCATCCCGTTTCCAGGCACCGGCGACGTCTTACTGGCACCCACCATGATAAGCCACCCGTTGGCATATGTCGCACCTACCACCCGACACTTGGCGACCAACTATGAAGATTCCTTCTTATGTAACCGACTCTATGTAACCCTAGACCCCCCCGGTGTCTATATAAACCGGAGGGTTAGGTCTATAGGACCGAATACTCATTACCATAGTCATACAGGCTAGGCTTCTAGGGTTTAGCCATTACAATCTCGTGGTAGATCAACTCTTGTAATACTCATATTCATCAAGATCAATCAAGCAGGAAGTAGGATATTACCTCCATAGAGAGGGCCCGAACCTGGGTAAACATCGTGTCCCCCATCTCCTGTAACCATCGACCTTAGATGCACAGTTCGGGACCCCCTACCCGAGATCCGCCGGTTTTGACACCGACATTGGTGCTTTCATTGAGAGTTCCACTGTGCCGTCGACGAAGGGTTCGATGGCCCCTTCAATCGTCAACGACCATGCTGTCCAAGGAGAAACCTTCCTCCCCGGATAGATCTTCGTATTCGGCGGCTTTGCACTGAGGGCCAACTCGCTTGGCCATCTGGAGCAGATCGGAAGCTACGCCTCTGGCCATCAGGTCAGATTCGGGAGCTTGAATTATGTCGCAGACATCCGTGGTGACTCAATCTTCAACGGATTCAAGACTGCGGCAGCCACTCCCTATCACCTCGATGAACATGACTTAAATCTGTCATCGGACCATATCCAGGAGGTAGCTCCTGTAGCTACTCGGACCTTAGATCCGGAGCAAATCACGCCATCCAAGGATAGGAAGCTCAACCCCGCCACGGAGGCTGCAGATTCTGCGGCATCGGAGCCGCACACAGACTCAGCCTCATGCAATATCTGTGTCAACGGAACTCTAGACTCGTCTCCGGCTGCAAGTTCCAAACCACGTGCGTCTGCAAACACCGAGCTTGTTCGGTTATCGATTTTCGAATTCAGCGCCGCAGACATCTTCCAATACTCGCCCTTGGGCAATGTGCTAGACTCATTAAAGAAGCTGTCCTTGGCGGGGGGCTCACGGCCGAATTATCTCCGGCTCGAACCGGAGGCCGATGATGGGGAATTTCGTTTCCCACCCACCACCCACTTCATAGCCACCTTCGATGACTTAACCGACACACTCGATTATGACTCCGAAGACATCGACGGTATGGGCGGCGATGCCGGAGAAGAGGAGGCCCAAGCCACGCCGTTCATCGGACGATGGACGGCCACCTCCTCATATGATGTATACATGGTGGATACACCAAAGGATAATAGTGGTGATGACAAAGAAAACCCAGCAAGGGAGGATGACCCCTCTAAGAGACAACCAAAGGGCCGACGTCAGCAGCGCCGCTCTAAACCACGCCGCAGCAAGGACAGCAACACCGGCACAGGATATGACAACACCCCGGACGGTGCCAAAGACGTAGAAGACCTCGGCGAACAAACCGCCGAACAGGACTATCAGAAAGATGGGCAAGTCAGCCCTAACGAACAGGCCATCAACGAAGACTCGGAGGACGGTAGTTATCATCCACTTTCCGAGGAGGAGGCGAGCCTCGGCAATGAGGACTTTATCGTGCCTGAGGAGCCCCTCGAGCAGGAACACTTTAAGCGCCAGCTAATAGCCAGTGCAAGGAGCCTGAAAAAGAAGCAGCAGCAACTTCAAGCTGATCAAGATTTGCTCAACTTTAAATGGACTGATGTCCTAGAAGCCGAAGAATACGGCCTTAAGCGCCCAGCCAAAAGTTACCCGCAACGTAAATTGCTACCTCAGTTTGATGATGAGGCATTGGAGCCCATACCGTCATCGCGCAATATGGCTGATCGACCACCACGGGGTCGGGACAAAGAGGCAACTCAAGCCGAACACCAGCCCGCTCCACCTCACCGTAAGGGTAGAGATAAAACGGCTCGGGGACATACCTACGACCTGCGGCAAAAATTGGATAACAATGCAGGACATACTAGATCCATCTACAGATTGCGAGGGCGTGCCCCAACGAGTGACGAAGGCCACCTATTCGGACGCAACAAGTCTAGTCACTCTCGGGCCGAACTCCCCAGACGGACTCCATCAGAGCTACGTCGCGACGTGGCCCAATATAGAGGCGCCGCACACCCTCTTTGCTTCACTGATGAAGTAATGGATCATGAATTCCCAGAAGGGTTTAAACCCGTAAACATTGAATCATATGATGGGACAACAGACCCCGCGGTATGGATTGAGTATTTCATCCTCCATATCCACATGGCCCGCGGAGATGACCTCCACGCTATCAAATACCTTCCACTAAAGCTTAAAGGGACATCTCGGCACTGGTTGAACAGCCTGCCTGAAAATTCTATCGGCAGCTGGGAGGACATGGAAGAAGCCTTCCTTGACAATTTCCAAGGTACATATGTCCGGCCACCGGACGCCGATGACTTAAGTCATATCGTGTAACAGCCTGGAGAGTCAGCCAGGAAATTCTGGACTAGGTTCCTAACCAAAAAGAACCAGATCATTGACTGTCCGGACGCCGAAGCCCTAGCGGCCTTTAAACACAGCATCCGTGACGAATGGCTCGCCCGCCACCTCGGCCAAGAAAAGCCAAAATCTATGGCAGCCCTTACGGCACTCATGACCTGCTTCTGCGCGGGTGAGGATAGTTGGCTAGCTCGCAGCAAAAACACAGCCAGCGAGGCCGGCCCTTCCAAGGCGAAAAACAGCAACGGCAAGCTCCGACACAACAGAAACAAACGCCGAAGTAATGGCGATAACACCGATGACACTACAGTTAACGCCGGATTCAGCGGCTCCAAGCCCGGTCAGCGGAAGAAGCCGTATAAAAGGAACAGTCAAGGACCATCCAGCTTGGACCGCATACTCGATCGTCCGTGCCAGATACATGGCACCCCAGACAAACCAGCCAATCACACCAACAGGGATTGTTGGGTTTTCAAACATGCCGGCAAGCTAAACGCCGAGAACATGGAAAAGGTATCACAAAGTGAGGACGATGACGAAGAGCCCCGGCAGCCGAACACAGGGGGGCAGAAGAAGTTTCCCCCTCAAGTCAAAACGGTGAACATGATATATGCGACACACATCCCCAAAAGGGAGCGCAAACGCTCACTTAGGGACGTCTATGCGGTAGAGCCAGTTGCCCCAAAATTCAATCCATGGTCGTCATTCCCGATCACCTTTGATCATCGAGATCATTCGACTAGTATCCGTCACAGCGGTTCGACCGCGCTGGTCCTCGACCCAATCATCGACGGCTTTCACCTGACACGAGTCTTCATGGACGGTGGTAGCAGCCTCAACCTGCTCTACCAGGATACATTGCGCAAAATGGGCATTAACCCCTCACAGATCAAGCCCACAAAGACTACCTTTAAAGGAGTCATACCAGGCGTAGAAGCCCGTTGTACGGGCTCAATCACATTAGAGGTCGTGTTCGGATCTCCGAACAACTTCCGACGCAAAGAGTTAATCTTCAACATCGTCCCCTTTTCGAGCGGCTATCACGCTCTGCTTGGCCGGACAGCATTCGCGTGATTTAACGCGGTGCCACACTATGCTTATCTCAAGCTCAAGATGCCCCGTCCATGCGGCATCATAACAGTCAATGGAAACATGGAACGCTCCCTCCGTACAGAAGAGCACACCGCCGCCCTAGCAGCAGAGGTACAGAGCGGCCTTCTCAAGTAGAGCCGGAATTCGGCTGCCGAGCTCCTGGACATTATTAAGAGGGTCCGGACCACACTACAACAGGACAGGTCGGCTCGTCAAGAGCTCGATTAGCAATTTGGCCTCCGTCCCAGTCCTGAAGAGGTAGTGACATTCGTACCACACGTACATAATTACGCACTCAAAATTCCATGGGCATCGACGGAGGCACAACTAGCTTGTGATCCACAGTTCAGCTAGACCGATCCCGGACTCACATACACCTTCACTATTTCCTTTTTCCTTTTTAGGTTCCTTTTACAAAGGCCTCCTTCGACGGCCTGATTGCTGGTCCTATCCAAGGATAAGTACACTAGAATGGCACGAAGCACAGGCGTATAGGGGAAGCCCTAGAGGTCAATTTAACGATTACTCTACCTATTTTCAGGACCCACACGCCGCTCGTCTCTGGTATTGGCATGTTAAATAGCCGGTTGCTTATCACACTATTTGTATCAATGAGCCTTGACGCATTAACCCAATTATAATGGAAACAGTTCGTGGCCGAAGTTTAAAGGCCCAAGATATTACCTCTGCTCTATGTCTGTTTTCTTTTTACCATTGATAACTTATCTTTTAGCACCCGTACATTTTCGTCGCTTCATATTTGCCAGGGGCTCCCCAGCGCCCCACAATACAGCAACAAATTCCGAACACTTCTTATAGATAAGTACGGCACCCCGAATTTAGCATTATATGCATTGACTCCGAGTCATGTCTTTGGTCAATAGTTGGGTTGCCCGGCTCCTGTGCTTACTACCTGTCGGTGGGAAATGACACCTATGGGATCACTGGAATCCCTTCTATGGTTGCGGGGTGCTGGAGTGGTGAGGAGAGCAGGATCAGCAGTCAGTACAAGCACGCAGATCGTTTACCCAGGTTCGGGCCGCAGAGATGGCGTAATACCCTAGTCCTGCTTGGATGTGTATATCTGTGTTCTTGAGGAGCTCGAACTAGCTACAAGGAGCCTAACTTGTTCGAGAGTCCGAATCCTCCTCCTGGATGCCCTGGGTCTCCTTTTATAGGGAAGGGATCGCCACAGTAGCACCAGGAGGTGGCATCGGGATACTGTGGCTAAGCTTATCGCTAGCCATTACAGGACAAGACGCATTAAATGCGCCCCTGACGTGTCCTCTCCACTTTACCGCCGCTTCGCCTCGTCTTGACACGTGCCTGGGCCAGCGAGGCGGTGGCGCCATGTAGGCAGGCAATCAGCTGAGGTGGCGCGGTGGTGGAGCCTTCAGGAAGATCTGCATGCCACCACGTAAGCACGTGCTGAGTTGGCGGAGGAGCCCTGCGTCGACACGCAGGTGCCTGCCTGGCTGGCGGGCTGGCAGCTGCATGGGATTGGTGGCGAAAGGCTTGGCGGGTGCGGGTCCGGCTGTGGCCTCGCGGACGCCCTCGGCAGGGGCCTTGCCGGGGCCCCGGCAAGGGTCTTGCCGTGGCGTTGCGATCGTCCCCGGCAAGGATCTTGCCGGGGGTCTTGTGGGCTCCCTCGGCAAGGATCTCGCCAAGGCTCGTCGTCTTCTACTCTTCTGATTAAGAGTATTGTTCTTGTCTTCACAAAGATCTGCATACCACCATGGAGGGGCCTCCCGAGCCCTGGCCCAACGTGGCTGATGCTGTTGGAAACCGTGGGCTCAAGGGTGGCTCGCTCCACTGGCGTTGGACGTGCTGCCCCGGCAAGGGTCTTGCGGGGTTGCGCACGGGTGACCGAAGGATGCTCACGTCATCTGCGGTAAACAGTAAAGAGGCGGCCTGCGTGTCTCTTCGAGACCGCAGGGTCGCTGCTCATTTACTCTCCGCACTTGGGGAACCACTGTTCCACGCGTCCCATTACGCCCGTCTCTTGCGCCACGTTCGCTGCATGCAGAGCGATTGGCAGGTGTGTGGGATACGGGAAGTCGTGCGTGCGTGGGTCGTTTCCCACGCGCCTTCAATTGGGCGGGGAGGGCGGTCGACGGCCCCGCCCGCTGTCACTTCAACGAGCCGGATTAGCCGAAAGGGGCGGCCGAGCCCCGCCCCTGCCTCTTTATAAAGAGGGGAGCGGGAGGAACGACGCCTCTCAATCCTTTGTCGTCTGCTTCTCTCCATTCCTGCTCTTTCCTTCCTCTCATCCGCCATGGAGAAGGGGAATCCCGGTCCTTCGACGGTGGCGGCGAGGGTCTCTGCTCGACAGCGCGTCCCTCCTCCCCAAGAGCCCGTGGTGGCGGAGCCAATCGTGAGGGGAATGGGGAGGGGGCGAGGCCGTGGTCGTCATGGTGCTCGGGGAAGAGGAGGACGGGGCGGCGCATTGGCCTCGTCTCCGCCAGTGGCCCCTCCTCCGGTGGTGGGCCACGTCAGGGACAATCCCCGCGAGTTCTTCATCAGGCTGCGCCAGCTGCCGCGCCGTCATCTTCGCCTCCCGACCCCGTTCGCGCGGGAGATGGAGATGAACCCGCCGCAGGCGCTGCGGCTGCATATGAGGGGCTGCGGGAACAGCGGTACGTGGGCCGACGTCGAGTTCCCCACCCTTCACGTGATGTATCTTCGCCGAGGGTGGAAGACCTTTGCTCGCATCCACAGCCTGACGGAGGGGCTCACTCTCCATTTCAAGCTAATGGAGGGTGGCCTCCTCTCCATCAAGGCCTTTGGGCACTTCGGGACTCGTGTAAGGTGCTGCGTGGAGAGCTCCTCTGATGGCGAAGATTCCTCCTTGAGCGAGAGTGACGAGGAGGACAGCAGCAGCGACGACGAGGGTAGCGGGTGGCAGGATGACGGGTCTGACTAGGTGTCGGGCGCGCCGTGCCTGGGCGGGTGCAGTAGCATCTGCACCTGGCCGCTCCTCTGGCGGAGTTCGCCGGGGGAGGGGCCAGCTCCTTGAACTTTTCGGGGCCGTCTCCTTAGGCAGCTGGCATTGGGAGGCTGCGGAAGAGGAAGAGGTCGGGCGGCAAGGCCGTCAAGTCGGAGTACGCGGGCACCGACGCCTTCATCGCGTATTGGCGACCTGCCGCCTCGACTTCTAGCTCTTCCTCCGGCGCCGTCATCACCAGCCAGCCTTTGAACGGCCACCGAGATGTTCTCTTGGTGCTTTCTGGCGCCCGTAGCTCGCCTAGGCGCTCCTTTTGCCCCTCTTCGCTTCCTTGACATGCCTCCTGAGGAGAGGGACAAGAAAGGGATTACGGGCACCTTGTCTTTTTTCACTTGTAAGCCTGTGGGCATTAGTAGAATTTAAAGCTTGTAATCCCCCTTGCTCATGTTTTTCATTCCGTATGAACTGTACCTGTATGGGATGTTTTTAATGAAAAAGGGGTGTTTGCCGGGTTTTTTGTTCGTGGGTGAAACCCGCGACAAGGAGCGAATCCTTGCTATTATTTAATGATAAACGTTTTTTGCCCGGCAACAGGCCTTGTCGTCCCTCCACTTCGCTCGACCATTCTCACGCCCTTGGCGGAGGCAAGGATGAAGTGGGCTTAGGCTCCTCGTTCCATTCCCTGGCTGCCGCGACTACAACCAAATCCGAACCCAGGAGATAATCCTTGGGTATAGAAAAGGGGAGCACGGTAACCTAGAAATAAAACAAGGTTTCATATATCCCAGTTCCATACCGAAATGCATGATAGAGGATAAAAGACTTATTTGGACCTGCAGCCCCCGGCAACCTTTGGCTTGCCGTGGTTGGATCCTTGTACTTGCAGCCCCCTGCAACTTTGGTTTGCCGGGGTCAGGACGCCGGTCCGTTCTCTTTCTTCCAAATAGCTCGGCAGAAGTGCTCATGTGCCCTACGAACCAAAGAGGATAGGAAAGAACAGAGAGACGCGCACTCGACCTCTAAGCTAGGGGTTAGCCGCCGCTAAGCACTATCAACCCTAACCGAGGTAGAGACTCGACCAAGCATGCATGCTATAACTTAGGGCATGAGTGCTTCATTTATTTATGCTCAGGGTCTACGCCTGGCCCTGTACAAAGGGTTACATGCCTTGCCGGCAAGACTTGTACAAAAGGGGGGCTTGCCGGGAGGCTCGGCAAGCCGCGCCTTATGGGTAAAACTTGCGAAGATGCTCCATGTTCCAGGAGTTGCTCACTGGAATGGCATCCTCGGTCTCCAGGCGGACGGCGTCGGGCCTGGTGACCCGCGTTACCCGATAAGGGCCTTCCCACTTCGGCGTCAACTTGTTGAAATTCTTGGCCGACTGAACGTGCCGAAGAACAAGGTCGCCTTCCTCAAAGCTCCGGGCATGAACCTTGCGGCTATGGTAGCGACGCAAGGCTTGCTGGTAGCGCGCTGCTCTCACAGCCGCCCGGAGACGATCTTCCTCAAGGAACGTTGCGTCATCTTGCCGCAATCGCTCTTGCTCAAGCTCATCATAAGCGAGCACTCAAGGTGACCCGTATATGAGTTCCATGGGGAGAACTGCTTCTGCCCCGTAGACCAGGGCAAATGGTGTCTGGCCGGTGGCTCGATTTGGCGTCGTTCTGATCGACCAAAGAACCGCCGACAACTCGTCAATCCAGCGCCTTCCACTCTTGCGCAACCTGTCAAAAGTCTTCGTTCTTAAGCCTCGCAGAACTTTAGCATTTGCTCTCTCCGCTTGGCCGTTGCTCCGTGGGTGTGCCATGGAAGCAAAACAGACCTTGCTGCCGAGATCCTCAATGTACTGCATGAAGGCGTGCTTGTGAACTGTGTGCCGTTATCGGTGATGACCCTGTTGGGTACACGAAAACGGCAAAGTAGCCCATTGAAGAACTTGATGGCTGACTGCGCTGTCACCTTCCTCACCGCTTCCACTTTTGGCCACTTTGTGAACTTGTCGATTGCAACGTACAAGTACTCAAAGCCCCCGACGGCACGGGGGAAAGGGCCCAATATGTCGAGCCCACAGACCGAGAAGAGCCAGGAGAGAGGAATGGTTTGAAGGGCTTGAGCTGGTTGATGAAGCTTCTTCGAATGGAACTGGCATGCTTCACACTTGGTTACTAGCGCCGTCGCATCCTGGAGGGCAGTGGGCCAGAAGAAACCTTGCCTAAAAGCCTTGCCGGCAAGGGCCCTCGACCCTATGTGGGAGCCACATATGCCTCCATGTATTTCTGCCAACAACTGTAGTCCTTCCTCCCGGGAGATGGACTTCAATTTCACCCCATTCGGCCTTCCTCTGTACAAGACGTTGTCAATGAATTGTTACAGAGCAGACCGGCGGGCTACTCTCTCTGCTTCTTCCTGCTCCTCAGGAAGCTCTCCTACTTGGAGGAACCAGACGGTGTGTTGCACCCATGCCGGAGCCTGTGGCTCGACGGCAAGGACCAAAGGTATCTCTTCTGCCACGGGAGCGACTGTCTCTACGGCCATGGCCTGAGGCCCTGCCGGAGTCGGTTGCCCCGCGGCAGGATCGGCATCCGCGGCAACATCTTCGCCAGCGGCTCCGGGGAGCTCGGTGGGGAAGTACTTGCCGGGGCCTAGCTTCCTCCGCTTGTTCTGTCCGGTTGATGGTTCGACGGATGGTTGAGTTAACTGAAGCACAAAAGTACCTGGTTCCACAGGTAGCTTGAGGGCAGCGCGCTTTGACAGGTAGTTGGCAATGCCGTTCTCCGCCCGAGGGACGTGCTCTGCTTGTATACCATCAAAGCGCTCCTCCAGTTTCCTCACTTCATCCACGTAAGCCTCCATCAACGGACTTTGGTAATCTTTGTTGATCTGCCTGACGACGAGCTGCGAATCCCTAGCGGTAGCGTTACACAGGCTACCGCCGCCCAGCCAGGCGGTCGGTTCCCTTGACGGCCGTCTGGCCGTTAACGGCCGCTGACGTGGCAAAGGTACCTACCGCCGTCGACTCTGGCGGTAGGCTCTAACATCCTACCGCCGGGGACTCTAGCGGTAGGGTCCTGCGGTATAAGGTTTGTGGGGCCCACTCACCACCCACCCACTCCACTCATCTTCTCCCCCGAGCTCAAGCTCGCGCCCCCTCTTCTCCCCCCAAAGCACCCACTAGATCCCCCTCCATTTCTTGAGATTTGTCCGGTGGACCCGGGGCATTTTCATCACCCAAGGTACCTCTCCCACCCCCCTTCATTTGGTTGGTTCAAATCATCTAGTTTTGTTGGAATCAACTAGTTTTGCAAACCCTAGTTCTTGCTCAAGTTTTGCATTTATTGTGCATTTATGGTGTATTTATGGTTTGCCTAAGTATTTTGTGTCAATCCTTGTTGTGGCAAGCTAGCTTATGTGTTAGGGTTAGTGGTTTAGTTAGGGAAGGGTTAGGGGTTAGGGTTAGGGTTAATGCTATGATTAAGGTATACTAGTTGTTTGATTCAAAGTATGCATATTTTAGATAGTTCATCCATATGAAATGGCCGGTCCATGGATGACTCAATTTTGCTCCATTGTTTTTAGATGGATAAACTAGTGAGAGTGCATTATTTGGACAAGGCGGCTTTCATGGATGGAAATACCGATGAAGGGGAGGAGGCCATGGTTTTTGACACAAGCCCGAGCTATGATGATATTGTCGTGAAAGTGAGAAGTGTCCTCAATTGGATTAACCCAAGTGATGGTGTGAAGCTTATTGGGAGGTATGATGTGGTAGTGGGAGTAAAGTCCGGATTAAAGAGTATGCCCATCACCTCTCAATTGCATTGGGATGTGTATAAGGATAAAGTTGAGGGATCACAAGACAAGTCACTTGAGTTATTTGCCACAAATGTTGAAGTTCCTCGGCTACTACTCGCCTTGAACCGAAATGTGTCATCTCAATACATGATGGTGTCGTGGTGTATGACCACAATGCGGGTAGACAACCACCAAGTAGCCAACCAAATGAAGAGTACATCAATCCTAGAGCCATAGTTCTTCTAGGTGATGATCATGTTGGAGATGAGGCCATTGCTCATGTTGATGAACATCCAATTGTTCATGTTGATGAAGATGCCATTGCTCATGTTGATGAAGATGCTATTGCTCAAGATGATGTGTATGCGGAACGAGAAGAGATTCATTACAATCCCATTGGTGACTTGGATGTCATTGTGCATCAACAAGACATGGACTGTAACCTCCCTTATAGCCGTATGTGTAGGTATGAGTCGGATGATGAGGGTCCACTGGAAGAATTGGATGAGGATGGATTCACGGCGCAAGAAAATCAAGTCTACAAGAATGTCAATGGCAAGGAAAGAGGACCCTCTTTGTTTCGTGATCTTAGTCTTGCCGACATGGCCGTTGTAGATGGTGGCATGATGTTTGTGCTTGGTCGAACCATCAATTTGCCCGAGGATGGGTGATCCAAGGCCACCAGGTGAGGACGAGAATGCTCATTTGAAGAAAGGGATCAAGTTTGGTTGTTTGCAAGAGTTCGAGATATGGTTGAGTGACTACGCCATTCGGAACCATAGGTCGTTCGTTGTTGGTCATTCCAACCAAAGCGTGCGCTCAACAAGGTTGCCCATGGAAGGTCCATCGAAGGAAGATCAAGGAAACCGGGCAAATGGGAGTTGAAGAGTTGTGTGGCCACCCACAAGTGCATACCGCCAGACAAAGCGGACCGAAGCAAGGGACACCGCCAACTCACGTCCGAGTATCTAGGCAACAAATTGTTGAATGAGATATCACATGATCCAACCGTGAGGGTGAAGTTCCTCATGAGTTCGGTCTTCGAACGATTCGGGTACGATGTCAAGTATGGAAAGGTGTGGATGGCCAAGGCAAACAGTATAAGGATGTTGCATGGTGTTTATGTCGCCGCGTACAATATTCTTCCAAGAATGTTGGGAGCCATTGCTCATTGGAACCCGGGCATGCACCATAGGTTCGAGTCAATTGAGGGAGTGTTTCATTGAGCTTTTTGGAGCTTTGGGCAATGCATCGATGCATTTAGGCATTGTCGCCCCGTCTTGTCAATTGATGGCACATTCTTAACCGGCAAGTACAAGGGCACGTTATTGGTGGCAATGGCCCACTCGTCCAATGACAATGTGTTGCCGGTGGCATTTGCGTTGGTGCCTTCCGAGCATGATGATAATTGGGAGTGGTTTATGGATCATGTGAGAACTAAGGTGATTGGGACCAAAAGAGAGGTGTGCATCATATCTGATCGCCATCATGGGATTCTCAAATCAATAGAAGTTGACATTCCAGGCTATCCAAAGCTCCAACACCGTTGGTGCATGAGGCATTTCATGGCATACTTTTACCGGGCATGCAAGAGTAAGGAGTTTTGCAAGGATATTACCCATGTTTGTGTGGCATTGAACACCGACACATTCCAAAGCCGCTATGAAAAACTATTCAAGGCGTTGGAGAAGAACAAAGGAGGGAGAGAATTCTTGACAAGGCATCTTCCGGAGAAGCATAAGTGTTCACGTGCTTACGACGAAGGAGGTTTCCGATACGGAGACATGACAAGTAACATTGTGGAATGCTTCAACAATGTGCTCAAGGGTGTTTGATACGTCTCCGTCGTATCTATAATTTTTTACTGTTCCATGCCAATATTCTACAACTTTCATATACTTTTGGCAACTTTTTATATTATTTTTTGGGACTAACATATTGATCCAGTGCCCAGTGCCAGTTCCTGTTTGTTGCATGTTTTATGTTTCGAAGAAACCCCATATCAAACGGAGTCCAAACGGGATAAAAACGGACGGAGAATATTTTTGGAATATTTGTGACATCTGGGAAGAAGAATCAACGCGAGAAGGTGCCCGAGGGGGCCACGAGGCAGGGGGCGCGCCCCTGACCCTCGTGGGCACCCCGTAAGGCGGTCGACGCTCTTCTTTTGCCGCAAGAAAGCTAATTTTCGGAGAAAAATCAGGGCGAAGGTTTCAATCCAATAGGAGTTACGGATCTCCGGATATATAAGAAACGGTGAAACAGAAGGCAGAGGGAACGCAGAAACAGAGAGAGACAAAGAGATAGATCCCATATCGGAGGGGCTCTCGCCCCTCCCACGCCATGGGAGCCAAGGACCAAAGGGGAAACCCTTCTCCCATCTAGGGAGGAGGTCAAGGAATAAGAAGAAGGGGGGCTCTCCCCCCCTTGCTTCCGGTGGCGCCGGAACGCCGCCGGGGGCCATCATCATCACTGCGATCTACACCAACACCGCCACAATCTTCACCAACATCTCCATCACCTTCCCCCATCTATATCCAGCGGCCCACTCTCCCGCAACCCGCTGTACCCTCTACTTGAACATGGTGCTTTATGCTTCATATTATTATCCAATGATGTGTTGCCATCCTATGATGTCTGAGTAGATTTTCGTTGTCCTACCGGTGATTGATAAGTTGCTATGATTGGTTTAATTTGCTTGCGGTTATGTTGCTGTCCTATTGTGCCCTCCGTGTCGCGCAAGAGTGAGGGATTCCCACTGTAGGGTGTTGCAATACGTTCATGATTCACTTATAGTGGGTTGCTTGAGTGACAGAAGCATAAACCCGAGTAAGGGGGTTGTGGCGTATGGGATAAAGGGGACTTGATGCTTTAATGCTATGGTTGGGTTTTACCTTAATGATCTTTAGTAGTTGCGGATGCTTGCTAGAGTTCCAATCATAAATGCATATGATCCAAGAAGAGAAAGTATGTTAGCTTATGCCTCTCCCACATAAAACTTGTTATCGGTCTAGTAACGTAGTCAATTGCTTAGGGACAATCTCACAACTCCTACCACCACTTTTCCACACTCGCTATATTTACTTTATTGCTTCTTTATCTAAACAGCCCCTAGTTTATATTTACGTGTTCTTCATTATCTCATAAACCTATCCTATCACACCTACAAAGTACTTCTAGTTTCATACTTGTTCTAGGTAAAGCGAACGTCAAGCGTGCGTAGAGTTGTATCGATGGTCGATAGAACTTGAGGGAATATTTATTCTACCTTTAGCTCCTCGTTGGGTTCGACACTCTTACTTATCGAAAGAGGCTACAATTGATCCCCTATACTTGTGGGTTATCAAGACCTTTTTCTGGCGCCGTTGCCGGGGAGTCATAGCGTGGGGTGAATATTCTCGTGTGTGCTTGTTTGCTTTATCACTAAGTAATTTTTATTTTCTGTTCTTAGTTTTTTTTTCTATCTTTAGTTATGGGTAGGAAACGCAAAATACCAAAAAAATTAGTTGCACCTACTACACCAATGGTTGAAGTACCACTCAAAATCTATCACACTTCTGAAGCTTTTTACTTGGATCATCTTCAATCCCTATGTGCTCGTGCTGAAACCCCAACTAGCTTAGTTGAGGGCAAATCTTTAGATGAGCATGCTTGTTATGTGCGACACCGTATATCTGAAAAAGGGAAACTTTTACTGGATCAAATTCATCGTTTGCAATGCTATGTGTGACACCCAAGTTTTTATTTGGTTTTTTCAAAAGATTTTTTTTTGACTTGAGGGGAGTGATTTAAATTTTTTCCTTTAAGAGAACTCTCCCTCTCAAATATTTTTTTTATGGCAAAAGTTTTATTTGGATTCACCCAAGATCTGTCTTTGGTCTTGGAGGTTCTTGCTTTTCATTTGGACTCAAGACCAAATGTTTTTCTTTTGGGGAAAACAACTTTTAAAAATCTTTTTGAAAATGCACTATGGCTTTTGGAAAACTCCTTTGCCACTTTCAACAATTCCTTCTTTCCAGGACCTTAGTGCAAATCCTCTCTCCTAACCCTTCCCTCACCTTTGGATCATGATCTGCATCAAATCCAGCAAGTTGGACCTCCCCATGTGATCATTTCCATTTGAATCTTATTTCAAACAAATTTCTGTCTTCTATCCTACTACTTGGAGATTTTCAAAGGAACTCCATTTTCTGTTTTGATTTTTGCCCCCAAACCAACTCTCCTCCCTAGTCCTTTGAACCCTCAACCAAGATCCATGAAGATCCACTGGTCTTCAGTTCAAAATTTTCAAACTACACTTGCTGCAAGTTTGGACCAGATTTGTCAAATTTGGTGATATTCATTCAAAACCTTCTCCAAAAATTCCAAGTAAAATCAGGCAGCCCCTGGGTGCTTTGAGTGGCCATCTCACCAAGTTACAGCTCCAGAAAAATTTATCTCATAGCCAAAACCTTCTGTCGAACACCTGCAGTGCACTGTCTATGTCAAGTTCAGAAAGTTCAGAGAACACTGCAGTGGCCTGCTGTCGTTTTCTTCAGAGAAGGACGTCGATCTCGCCAGTGCCACCGCGTCGCCTTGCTCCTCGTCCCCGCCCTCTTGTTCCTGCACCGCACGAACGCCTGGCGCCTTGCGGGCGTCGGCGACGAGCAGCAGAAGGTGCGTCGCCCCGTGACCGACGCTGGCGGCGGCTTTGCTGACGCCAGCGGGAGACACGGCGCCGACGACGCCACCCAGCGCCGCCCAAACCACCGGAGCCCGCCGCGTGGCCTTCCACTCCCCCGAATGCGCTGCCGCTCTCGTCGTGAACCGCAGGGCGCGGAGCGCGCTCTCTGCCGCCGTTGAGCCCGTGCGGTCACCTCACCGTGGACCAACGCCATTACGCCAAGACCATCTCCGTTTAGCTGTAAAACGACTCCAGTAACCTCCACTGATGCTGCCTGGCCGCTCAAACCCCCTGCCAATCCACTGCTCCGCCGTAATCGCTCGCCGGAGATTCTCCGTTCACGGCCACCCCGTCGATCCACCTATAAATAGAGGCCCCGAGCTTCAACTCGAGCACCCACCAGCCCTGCACTCCCCCTAGAGCACGCCTAGCCACTGGAAGAGCCCCGAGGAGGTCTCGTTCCTCGACTCCGGCCGCCGCGACCCGCCACGGGATCCAGCCCGATTCGCCCCCGTGTGTGCTCCTCCGCCTCCATTCTCTTACCAGTAGCTTCACCATGCATCCCTCTTTCTGATCCGCACTTCAATTTGAAGCTTGCAGCCCTCCACCGGAGTTCCCCATCCTCACCCGAGCCGCCGTCCGCCGGAGATAGTGTCGCCGTCGACGTGGTGCTCCCCGTTGGACGAGTCCGCCACCCACCCACGCAGAAGAAGACGCTGAAGCTCTTGGTACCCTCCATTTCTCCTAACTCGCCGTGGTTCGGCGCCGGCGTCCACCGCAGTCTTCGGGCGCCGGCGAGCTTTTCAAACCTGACATGTGGACCCCGCATGTCAGCCTCTGTTTTATTCCACCTCGAACCGTTTTCTGTTGACGCCTTCGGGCAAATACGTTTTCTCCTTTGCGCTTGCGCATTCCCAACCGAAGCATTTTCTGTTTTCTCAGTTAAAACCCTGGAACTTTTCTGTTTCATTACAGATAAGTCCCTGGACAGAAACCTTTATAACTTTTTAATAAAAAGGTATTTTTTAGTGATTCTTTTTCTGACAATCTTCAAATTTTGTCTAGTTTTTTATGGGATTTATTTGAAAAATATTTGGAAAAGTTTCTGTGCAAGTGTTGGTTTTCACGTTAGTACCCGTTTCGTGATTGTCGTAGGTTCCGGAAGAGGTGACGGAGCCACGAACTTCGCCGAGCTAGACTCCGACTTCTCCGAACCAGGCAAGCATGTTTTGAACATTTGATATGACAGATGTTTTACATGTTCACGTGAGAGTTTGTGCGTGGCATATGAGTGTCGGTACATACCTCGTTGCTTGTAAGGCAACGACCCGGTTGTTCCAAAGTCGCGATGATCTCCGATGAGAGGTGGCCTAATCATGTGGTGACATGAAGGGCAGCAAGGTGGTACTGTTGTAGCATACCAGCCTTGCGTCATCCGACTTTCGTCGACGTTAACGTGGTTGGAGCCACGTTATCGTCCTTTTCCCGCATGTTCCAAAGTTGCGATGACCTCTGATGAGAGGTGGCCTAATCATGTGGTGACATGAAGGGCAGCAAGGCGGTACTGTTGTAGCATACCAGCCTTGCGTCATCCGACTTTTCTGACGTTAACATGGTTGGAGCCGTGTTACCGTTCTTTCCCCTTCCGTGCTACCACATGTCTCATTGCCAGGATGCGGTTTAGTAAGTTGGTAACCTCTTTCCGTGTACACACCAAACAGAGAGGCCGGGATGATGGTACCTTGGCCCAGGATTAAAGCCAGTCATCCGGTCAGGGGGCATGGGTGTTTCCGGTTGGGACCGAGAGGGGGGGCACCCCCTTAGAGCGCGCGTATAGAAATTTGATCCCATGCTACGCGAGGTTGTAGCCTCCCCGTCTCAAGGTTTTTCTTGAACGTTGCCGAGGGTGGTCCCTGGCTTCGGATGGTTGAATTGGGTGTGTACTGGTTAGACGTGTTTCTTCCAAAACACCGTAGACGGAACTAGTCCCCGTGACTACTGAAATCCGTTGGCTGTGGTTAAGTACAAACTCTGCAGAGTCAATTCTTTCCAAATCATCGTATTCATGATCAAGTAGTGTAAACATTATATCCATATCTATCCGTGTGAAAAACTTGTCCCCGGTGAACAAGCTCAGTGGTAAACCCAGTTTTATTGTTACTCCTATGGATGGACTAACTTTATATTCGTCGCATGCTTGTGATAAATTATGTTTCCGAACGATTGCATTATTAAGCTGTGATATAAGCCCTTTATGTGACGTCGCGCAGACGTCCGACTGTGGCGTGTACGTGTTTCTTACTTTATATATATATAAGCCCTTTATGTGATGTCGCACAGACGTCCGACTGTGGCATGCACTGTCTTTATTTTCTGTTGCAAGCCCTTTATGTGGTGTCGCCTCGACGCCCGACTGTGGCGTTATTATTCTGCATTTTCCGCTCGAGGAGTCTTTCAGACACTCGCTTGGTACCTGCATTATTATTCTGCATTTTCCGCTCGAGGAGTCTTTCAGACACTCGTTTGGTACCTGTATTATTATTCCGCATTTTTCCGCTCGAGGAGTCTTTCAGACACTCGCTTGGAACCTGTATTATTATTCCGCATTTTCCGCTCGAGGAGTCTTTCAGACACTCGTTTGGCACCAGTATTACTATTCTGCAGTTTCCGCTCGAGGCGTCATTCAGACCCTCGCTTGGCACCCAGTATTTATTATCTCTATGTCTGATCGCACTGGTTAACTTGTTCATATGTTTCATGTTACATTTGTTATATCTTATGTCCGAACTGTCTTGCGAGTACTTTCATAGTACTCACCTGGCTTGTTGATTTGGCCAGATGTTGACGAAGGCGATCTCTTGGATGAAGAGTTTGATAGCGCGTCCGATGCCTAGAGGAGTCCCAGTCAGTCCTGCGCGATCCCGGATATTGGTCACTTGTATTGTATACGCTTCCGCCACCCGCAATAAGTCTCCCCGAGCCTCACTCCGACGCTCGAAGAGTTGTAGTCTTCTGGAATCATATCACTCGCTTCGCGGTGATATTCCCACCACCGTTATTATCGTGAGTTAGTAGTTTGCCACCCTATCCGCCGTCTTGTTTTAGCGGCGTGCATGTAATAAATTGTTGGGCAGTCTCTGCTCAACCTTGTATTATATTTAGTACTCCTGGTATTTTTCTTCTGTGACCAAGATATTGTCTACCAGTGAGAAGGAATTCTTCCTCGCTGGTCCGTAAAAGGGATTGGTCTCTCAATAATTATTTTATTGAAAAACCGGTCGTGACAAGCTTGGTATCAGAGCCAGGCTGACTGTAGAAAGCCACTAGGTGCGAGCGCTAATCGGTTATTAGCGTTTTTGTGCTCTTTCAGCATTTTTGCAATCGTAGCTATTTTCTGTTGGTCATCATAAATTTATGACATGACTACTCAGAATTTTTGCCTACTTTTGTAGATGGCTGGCAGCAGCTGTGAGAATCGAGTGTTCACCAACGTGCCCGAGGGGTTTGTCAAGCTCCTTGTCTCCATCACCGCAGCACAGCGTCACGCGCCAGGAGCCAGCTAGAGAGGAGGAGGTTGACTCTCCTGGACCGCTGAGCCTTGCCATCGGCAAGGGGAAGGAGATCTTCACCATCTCCGACTGAGCGCACCGAGTAGCCGCGTGTTATGCCTGCTTGTATGATGTGTTGTTTTATCTGTACGCTAGTTTGTATTGGTGTGTTTGCTGCCTTCCGGAGTAGTGCGCTAGTTTTTAATAACATGTCAGGATTGTGTACGCGCATCCTGAGTGCTATATCATGTGTTTGCTTTTCGCATGTAAGATTTATGTTAAGCACTTCTTCTCCATGAAAAAAATCATTTGTGTTTCTTTGAAAACCTTGAAGCCTTTTGATTATTGCCTTTGCGAGATTTTTTTTTTGTGCTACACAATTTTTCTCATGGGTTTTGCAAATAATACCCCAGACTGGAAAAATGTCTCGCCCGTGGACTCGCTCTATGCCCAATCAGCCAGAAGAGGTTTACGGGACACAGACCAGCAACAATTTCACTCAGGGTCAGTCCAGCCAACAAGACAGCGAAGCAGCACTGTCTCAAGTGTGCCGTCTCTTCGAGCAAAGCCAGCAACAGCACCAAGAGATGATGAATCATGTCATCAATATGGGGAACCACCGTGAACCCTATCAACCACATTCCAAGTTATCTGAGTTATAGAAGACTCGCCCCTCAACTTTTGCTCACACCGATAGACCGCTGGAAGCCGATGATTGGCTTCGTGAGATTGAAAGGAAACTGATTATTGCTCAGTGCTCAGATCATGAGAAGGTGCTCTATGCACCACACTACCTTACTGGAGCAGCCGCAGCAGGGTGGGAAAACTCCCTACACATGCATCCCAGGGAACACAACATCACCTGGGAAGAATTCAAGGAAGGCTTCCGTGGGGCACACATCCCCAGGAGCATCCTAAAGATCAAGAAGAGAGAGTTTGATGACCTGAAGCAAAGAGGCATGTCAGTGACAGAGTACAATGGTCAGTTCACTCAGCTGTCTCGTTATGCCTACGACGAGCACATGACAGAAAGCAAGAAGATGGAAAAATTCCTGGACGGCCTGGCACCAGCGTTAAGATGCCAACTGATCGTGCACACCTTTCCGGATTTTAAGACGCTGGTGGACAAGGCCATCACCCTGGAGAATGAACGCCGTAGTCTGGAAGATATCCGCAAGCGAAAGAGGGACAAGACGACTCTTGCTCGCAGCAACCGAGGCAAGACTGAGGTCCCAAGGACAGACGCAAGGAGATCCACGACTACTGAGCCAAGGCCCATCCGACAATTTCATGCCAGGGACAAAGAGTTCACATACCGTCCAGGGGTCACCTGCTATGCTTGTGGTCAACAAGGGCATTATGCTAAACAGTGCCCGAAGCCAAGAGACTCGGCACCCAAGCCGAACAATGGTGGAAACAATCCAGCCCCCAAGCGCAACAACTTCAACCCCAGCAACAACCACAGGAAGGGTCACCTGAACCATGTGACCAGGGAAGAAGCGCAGAATGCCCCAGACATCGTGCTCAGTACGTTCCCTGTCAACACAGTACCTGCCACGGTTTTTTTTGATTCTGGAGCTTCCCATTCGTTCGTTTCGAAGAGTTTTGTTTCGCAACATGGTTTTCCGATACTTCCCTTGGAAAAATCTATGATCATCAAGTCCCCCGGAAATAAGCAAATCGCTCAGGGTTACTGCCAAGGAGTGGTCATTGAGTTCGAAGGGCTACAATTCCACGCGAATCTCATCGTGTTGGAAAGTAAAGGACTGGATGTCATTTTAGGGATGGACTGGTTGACCACCAACAAAGGATTCATCCACTGTTTCAACCGGACTGTGATTCTCACCCACCATCACGGCAAGACGATAAGAGTTCCCGCCCAAGAAAGGCCACGATCACAACAACCAAAACTGAACAAAATGGACATTGCAGAACTGAGAAAAGTTCCAGTGGTATGCGAGTTTCCTGATGTGTTCCCTGAAGAACTACCAGGCATGCCACCAGACCGAGAGATAGAATTCAGCATTGAACTAGCACCTGGCACCGCTCCCATCTATAAGAAGCCGTATAGAATGGCACCCTCAGAATTGGTGGAGTTGAAGAAGCAGATAAAGGAGTTGTTGGACAAAGGATTTATTCGAGCCAGCTCCTCACCATGGGGTTCGCCAGTGTTGTTCGCCAAGAAGAAGGATGGGACACTGAGACTGTGTATAGACTATCGAGCCCTCAATATGGTCACCATCAAAAACAAATATCCGATGCCACGAATAAATGATTTGTTTGACCAGCTCGCACAAGCCAAGGTATTTTCAAAGATTGATTTGAGATCGGGATACCACCAACTGAAGGTACGGACAGAAGATATCCCCAAGACAGCATTCACTTCCAGATATGGGTTATACGAGTTTACAGTAATGCCTTTTGGACTAACGAACGCCCCCGCATATTTCGTCCACCTCATGAACAAAGTGTTCATGAAATACATGGACAAATTTGTGGTGGTATTCATTGACGATATTCTGGTTTACTCAAGGATACCAGAAGAGCATGCTGAGCACCTCAGGATTGTTTTGGGAGAATTGAGGAAACATCAGCTGTACGCCAAATTTAGCAAATGCGAATTTTGGCTAAGACAAGTTGGTTTCTTGGGCCATATATTGAACCAAGAAGGCGTGGCCGTAGACCCAGAAAAAGTCAAGGCCATACTAGACTGGAAGCCACCCGCCAATGTTACAGATGTGCGGAGTTTCCTAGGAATGGCCGGATATTACAGGAGATTTATTGAAGGATTCTCCACTGTGGCAAAACCTATGACACAGTTACTCAAGAAGGACAAGAAATTCGTATGGACGGAAGCATGTGAGCAGAGCTTCCAAGAACTCAAGAAGAAGCTGACAACCGCACCGGTCTTAACTGTGCCAGACATACACAAGAGCTTTGAAGTGTATTGTGACGCGTCCCGAAAAGGTCTCGGATGTGTACTAATGCAGGATGGCAAAGTTGTCGCATATGCCTCCAGGCAGCTGCGAAAACATGAGGAAAATTACCCAACACATGACTTGGAGCTAGCAGCAGTTATACATGCACTCAAGGAGTGGAGGCACTTTCTGTTGGGAAATCGCTGTGAAATATATACGGACCATAAGAGCCTCAAATATATTTTCACACAGCCAGAGCTGAATTTACGCCAACGACGCTGGTTGGAACTAGTCAAGGACTATGACGTCGGTATTCACTACCACCCAGGGAAAGCAAATGTAGTGGCCGATGCCCTTGGTCGAAACCCCAGCCCGGACAGTGACGGTCGGCAAAAATTTGAGGCCTGAGTTTCAGCGAGAGTTCACTAGGCTCAACATGACGTTAGTCTCTGAGGGCACCGTATCGAACCTGGAGATACAACCCACCCTGGTGGAACAAATTAAGAAGGCTCAACAGGGACATCCCAGCATCGAAGGCATAAAGAAGAAAACGGATCTCAGTAAGACTTCAGAGTTCGTCACAGACAGTGAAGGAACATTATGGTACCGAGACAGACTTTGTGTACCTAACATTGAGGAACTCAAGCAACAGATCTTGACGGAAAGCCACACCGCCTCATACTCGATCCATCCTGGAGGAACCAAAATGTACAAGGACATCCAGGAAAGATTTTGGTGGCACGGTATGAAAAGAGATATAGCCACATTCATTGCTTGTTGCGATTCATGTCAGCGCATCAAGGCCGAGCACCAAAAGCCAGCAGGGCTACTCCAGCCTAACAGGATACCAGAGTGGAAATGGGATGAAATAGGAATGGACTTCATTATCGGATTACCCCGATCACAACGCGGAAATGACGCCATAAGGGTCATCACAGACCGACTAACTAAGGTTGCTCATTTCATTCCCGTGAAGACTACCTATTCCACACAAAGACTGGCAAAACTTTACCTCTCCCGTATAGTTTGCTTGCACGGAGTCCCAAAGACTATAATATCAGACCGAGGCACCCAATTCGTCTCCAAATTTTGGGATCACCTACAACAAGCTCTGGGCACGCAACTAGCTTTCAGTACAGCATACCACCCTCAGACTGATGGACAAACGGAACGTGTAAACCAAATCCTAGAGGATATGCTAAGAGCCTGTGTGCTCACCTATGGAGCCAGTTGGGAAGAGAGTTTGCCGTATGCCGAATTTGCTTACAACAACAGTTACCAAGCTAGCTTGCAAATGGCACCCTTTGAAGCGTTGTACGGACGAAGGTGTCGTACCCCTCTGAATTGGTCAGAAACAGGTGACAGCCGTATCTTCGGCCCAGACATGCTTAAAGAGGCCGAGGAGAAATTTAAACAAATCAGGGACAGACTCAAGACAGCACAGAGCCGACAAAAGAGCTACTATGATCAGAAGCATCGTGAGGTCAGCTTTGAACCTGGTGATTCCGTATACCTCCGAGTATCTCCTATGAGGGGTCTGCAACGGTTCAAAATTAAGGGGAAGCTAGCCCCAAGATTTATTGGACCATTTTGTGTAAAGGCACGAAGAGGCACGGTGGCCTACCAACTAGACCTACCCAAGGAGCTGTCAGACGTCCATGACGTATTCCACGTCTCGCAGTTGAGGAAATGCGTGAGTAACCCGGAGAAACATGTACCTCATGAGGACATTGATATGCAACCAGATCTCACCTACAGAGAAAGGCCAGTAAAGATTTTAGAAGAGTCTGAACGGAGGACCCGTCAGAAAACGACAAGATTTTTCAGGGTTCAGTGGAGCAACCACACTGAGGATGAAGCCACATGGGAAAGGGAAGATTACCTTCGAGCAGAGTATCCATATCTATTTGAGGAGCAGCAGAAATCTCGAGGACGAGATTTTTCCTAAGGGGGTAGGTGTTGTGACACCCAAGTTTTTATTTGATTTTTTCAAAAGATTTTTATTTGACTTGAGGGGAGTGATTTAAATTTTTCCTTTAAGAGAACTCTCCCTCTCAAATATTTTTTTTATGGCAAAAGTTTTATTTGGATTCACCCAAGATCTGTCTTTGGTCTTGGAGGTTCTTGCTTTTCATTTGGACTCAAGACCAAATGTTTTTCTTTTGGGGAAAACAACTTTTAAAAATCTTTTTGAAAATGCACTATGGCTTTTGGAAAACTCCTTTGCCACTTTCAACAATTCCTTCTTGCCAGGACCTTAGTGCAAATCCTCTCTCCTAACCCTTCCCTCACCTTTGGATCATGATCTGCATCAAATCCAGCAAGTTGGACCTCCCCATGTGATCATTTCCATTTGAATCTTATTTCAAACAAATTTCTGTCTTCTATCCTACTACTTGGAGATTTCAAAGGAACTCCATTTTCTGTTTTGATTTTTGCCCCCAAACCAACTCTCCTCCCTAGTCCTTTGAACCCTCAACCAAGATCCATGAAGATCCACTGGTCTTTAGTTCAAAATTTTCAAACTACACTTGCTGCAAGTTTGGACCAGATTTGTCAAATTTGGTGATATTCATTCAAAACCTTCTCCAAAAATTCCAAGTAAAATCAGGCAGCCCCTGGGTGCTTTGAGTGGCCATCTCACCAAGTTACAGCTCCAGAAAAATTTATCTCATAGCCAAAACCTTCTGTCGAACACCTGCAGTGCACTGTCTATGTCAAGTTCAGAAAGTTCAGAGAACACTGCAGTGGCCTGCTGTCGTTTTCTTCAGAGAAGGACGTCGATCTCGCCAGTGCCACCGCGTCGCCTTGCTCCTCGTCCCCGCCCTCTTGTTCCTGCACCGCACGAATGCCTGGCGCCTTGCGGGCGTCGGCGACGAGCAGCAGAAGGTGCGCCGCCGCGTGACCGACGCCGGCGGCGGCTTTGCTGACGCCAGCGGGAGACACTGCGCCGACGACGCCACCCAGCGCCGCCCAAACCACCGGAGCCCCCCGCGTGGCCTTCCACTCCCCCGAATGCGCTGCCGCTCTCGTCGTGAACCGCAGGGCGCGGAGCGCGCTCTCTGCCGCCGTTGAGCCCGTGCGGTCACCTCACCGTGGACCGACGCCATTACGCCAAGACCATCTCCGTTTAGCTGTAAAACGACTCCAGTAACCTCCACTGATGCTGCCTGGCCGCTCAAACCCCCTGCGAATCCACTGCTCCGCCGTAATCGCTCGCCGGAGATTCTTCGTTCACGGCCACCCCGTCGATCCACCTATAAATAGAGGCCCCGAGCTTCAACTCGAGCACCCACCAGCCCTGCACACTCCCCCTAGAGCACGCCTAGCCACTGGAAGAGCCCCGAGGAGGTCTCCTTCCTCGACTCCGGCCGCCGCGACCCGCCACGGGATCCAGCCCGATTCGCCCCCGTGTGTGCTCCTCCGCCTCCATTCTCTTACCAGTAGCTTCACCATGCATCCCTCTTTCTGACCCGCACTTCAATTTGAAGCTTGCAGCCCTCCACCGGAGTTCCCCATCCTCACCCGAGCCGCCGTCCGCCGGAGATAGTGTCGCCGTCGACGTGGTGCTCCCCGTTGGACGAGTCCACCACCCACCCACGCAGAAGAATACGCTGAAGCTCTTGGTACCCTCCGTTTCTCCTAACTCGCCGTGGTTCGACGCCGGCGTCCACCGCAGTCTTCGGGCGCCGGCGAGCTTTTCAAACCTGACATGTGGACCCCGCATGTCAGCCTCTGTTTTATTCCACCTCGAACCGTTTTCTGTTGACGCCTTCGGGCAAATACGTTTTCTCCTTTGCGCTTGCGCATTCCCAACCGAAGCGTTTTCTGTTTTCTCAGTTAAAACCCTGGAACTTTTCTGTTTCATTACAGATAAGTCCCTGGATAGAAACCTTTATAACTTTTTAATAAAAAGGTTTTTTTTAGTGATTCTTTTTCTGACAATCTTCAAATTTTGTCTAGTTTTTTATGGGATTTATTTGAAAAATATTTGGAAAATTTTCTGTGCAAGTGTTGGTTTTCACGTTAGTACCCGTTTCGTGATTGTCGTAGGTTCCGGAAGAGGTGACGGAGCCGCGAACTTCGCCGAGCTAGACTCCGACTTCTCCGAACCAGGCAAGCATGTTTTGAACATTTGATATGACAGATGTTTTACATGTTCACGTGGGAGTTTGTGCGTGGCATATGAGTGTCGGTACATACCTCGTTGCTTGTAAGGCAACGACCCGGTTGTTCCAAAGTCGCGATGATCTCCGATGAGAGGTGGCCTAATCATGTGGTGACATGAAGGGCAGCAAGGTGGTACTGTTGTAGCATACCAGCCTTGCGTCATCCGACTTTCTTCGACGTTAACGTGGTTGGAGCCACGTTATCGTCCTTTTCCCGCATGTTCCAAAGTTGCGATGACCTCTGATGAGAGGTGGCCTAATCATGTGGTGACATGAAGGGCAGCAAGGCGGTACTGTTGTAGCATACCAGCCTTGCGTCATCCGACTTTTCTGACGTTAACATGGTTGGAGCCGTGTTACCGTTCTTTCCCCTTCCGTGCTACCACATGTCTCATTGCCAGGATGCGGTTTAGTAAGTTGGTAACCTCTTTCCGTGTACACACCAAACAGAGAGGCCGGGATGATGGTACCTTGGCCCAGGATTAAAGCCAGTCATCCGGTCAGGGGGCATGGGTGTTTCCGGTTGGGACCGAGAGGGGGGGCACCCCCTTAGAGCGCGCGTATAGAAATTTGATCCCATGCTACGCGAGGTTGTAGCCTCCCCGTCTCAAGGTTTTTCTTGAACGTTGCCGAGGGTGGTCCCTGGCTTCGGATGGTTGAATTGGGTGTGTACTGGTTAGACGTGTTTCTTCCAAAACACCGTAGACGGAACTAGTCCCCGTGACTACTGAAATCCGTTGGCTGTGGTTAAGTACAAACTCTGCAGAGTCAATTCTTTCCAAATCATCGTATTCATGATCAAGTAGTGTAAACATTATATCCATATCTATCCGTGTGAAAAACTTGTCCCCGGTGAACAAGCTCAGTGGTAAACCCAGTTTTATTGTTACTCCTATGGATGGACTAACTTTATATTCGTCGCATGCTTGTGATAAATTATGTTTCCGAACGATTGCATTATTAAGCTGTGATATAAGCCCTTTATGTGACGTCGCGCAGACGTCCGACTGTGGCGTGTACGTGTTTCTTACTTTATATATATAAAAGCCCTTTATGTGATGTCGCACAGACGTCCGACTGTGGCATGCACTGTCTTTATTTTCTGTTGCAAGCCCTTTATGTGGTGTCGCCTCGACGCCCGACTGTGGCGTTATTATTCTGCATTTTCCGCTCGAGGAGTCTTTCAGACACTCGCTTGGTACCTGCATTATTATTCTGCATTTTCCGCTCGAGGAGTCTTTCAGACACTCGTTTGGTACCTGTATTATTATTCCGCATTTTTCCGCTCGAGGAGTCTTTCAGACACTCGCTTGGAACCTGTATTATTATTCCGCATTTTCCGCTCGAGGAGTCTTTCAGACACTCGTTTGGCACCAGTATTACTATTCTGTAGTTTCCGCTCGAGGCGTCATTCAGACCCTCGCTTGGCACCCAGTATTTATTATCTCTATGTCTGATCGCACTGGTTAACTTGTTCATATGTCTCATGTTACATTTGTTATATCTTATGTCCGAACTGTCTTGCGAGTACTTTCATAGTACTCACCTGGCTTGTTGATTTGGCCAGATGTTGACGAAGGCGATCTCTTGGATGAAGAGTTTGATAGCGCGTCCGATGCCTAGAGGAGTCCCAGTCAGTCCTGCGCGATCCCGGATATTGGTCACTTGTATTGTATACGCTTCCACCACCCGCAATAAGTCTCCCCGAGCCTCACTCCGACGCTCGAAGAGCTGTAGTCTTCTGGAATCATATCACTCGCTTCGCGGTGATATTCCCACCACCGTTATTATCGTGAGTTAGTATTTTGCCACCCTATCCACCGTCTTGTTTTAGCGGCGTGCATGTAATAAATTGTTGGGCAGTCTCTGCTCAACCTTGTATTATATTTAGTACTCCTGGTATTTTTCTTCTGTGACCAATATATTGTCTACCAGTGAGAAGGAATTCTTCCTCGCTGGTCCGTAAAAGGGATTGGTCTCTCAATAATTATTTTATTGAAAAACCGATCGTGACACTATGCTTGGAATTTATGTGAAATATATGATTTTACTTGTTGTTCTGAAAACCCTAAGAAACACCTTCCTTACCAATGTGAGTTTAGTGATAATGGAATCGTATCTTAATATGCTAAGGGTGTTTATAATTACTATGATGTTCAACAAATTGAAGAATTTGTTGCTTTTAAGGGTGCTTATGAAATTGCTTCTTTGATTGAAATGTACGATGCCACTCTTTACAAATCTGAAATTTTTTCCATACTTGAATATTGTTATGATAATTATGCTTCTAATGCCTATGTTAAACCATATATTGAGGAATTCTCCGCTGTCCAAGAAGAGACTAATATTTTGCAGGAGTCTATGGAAGAAGGAATTGATGAAACTGTGAGCTCATTGGATGAAAAAGATGATGAGCAGAGCGAAGAACAAAAGGAGGAAGAGCGGATTAGCTACCCGTGCCCACCTTCTAATGAGAGTAAATCTTCAACTCATACATTGTTTAATTCCCCTTCGTGCTTACCGAAGGATGATTGCTATGATGATTGTTATGATCCCGTTGATTCTCTTGAAATATCCCTTTTTGATGATGCTTGCTATGCTTGTGGCCAAGATGCCAATATGAATTATGCTTATGGAGATGAACTTGCTATAGTTCCTTATGTTAAACTTGAAATTGTTGCTATTGCACCCACGCATGATAGTCCTGTTATCTTTTTGAATTCTCCCGACTACACTATATCGGAGAAGTTTGTGCTTATTAAGGATTACATTGATGGGTTGCCTTTTACTACTAAACATGATGATCTTGATAGATATAATATGCATGTGCTTGCTGCTCCTACTTTCAATTATTATGAGAGAGGAACTATATCTCCACCTCTCTATGTTTCCAACATGATAAAATTGCAAGAAACTGTTTATACTATGCATTGGCCTTTACTATGTGTGCATGAATTGTTCTTTTATGACATGCCGATGCATATGAAGAGAGTTAGACTTCGTCATTGCTTGATATATGTTACTTTGTGCTCAGTACTAAATTACAAATCATTGTTAATTAAAATTGGCTTTGATATACCTTGGGATCCGGGTGGATCCATTACTTGAGCACTATATGCCTAGCTTAATGGCTTTAAAGGAAGCGCTGCCAGGGAGACAACCCAGAAGTTTTAGAGAGTCATTTATTTCTGTTGTGTGCTTTTATTTAGTTTAAAAACAAAAAAATAAAGAGGGGAACCCAAAACTTTTCAAAAAGGAAAGTGAAAGTGAGAGAGACAAGCATTGTTGAAGTGGGAGAGCTCCTTGAACTTTGTTCATGCTCACGGAAACTTTGTGAATCTTAATTACAGAAACTTTTCATAAAAAATAATTATCCCCTTGTACAATTCTGTGTATTATAAAAATAATGTGCCAAGGTTTGCCTTTAGGATCTTTACAATGCTTGTTGGTTTGTACGGTGCAGGACAGAAACTTTGGCTGTAGTGCGCGATTTTACATTTTTTGCTGGAACGTCAAACGGTTCTGATTCTTTTTGCACTGTCTTGCTATACAAATTTTTATTGTTCCTAATTTTGGTAGAATTTTTGGGGTACCAGAAGTATGGTGAATGTTCAGATTCCTACAGACTGTTCTGTTTTTGACAGATTCTGTTTTTGATGCATAGTTTGCTTCTTTTGATGAAACTATCAATTTATATCAGTGGATTAAGCCATGTAAAAGTTATATTACAGTAGCTATAATGCAAAAACAAAATATGAATTGGTTTGCAACAGTACTTAGAGTAGTGATTTGCTTTATTATACTAACGGATGTTACCGAGTTTTCTGTTGAAGTTTTGTGTGGATGAAGTGTTTGATCGAGAAGGTCTCGATATGAGGAAAAGGAAGAGAGGCAAGAGCTCAAGCTTGGGGATGCCCAAGGCACCCCAAGTAAATATTCAAGGATAATCTAGCGTCTAAGCTTGGGGATGCCCCGGAAGGCATCCCCTCTTTCTTCAACAAGTATCGGTATGTTTTCAGATTCGTTTCGTTCATGCGATATGTGCAAGTCTTGGAGCGTCTTTTGCATTTAGTTTTCACTTTTATTTTATGCACCATGCTGGTATGAGATAGTCCTTGGTTGATTTATAGAATGCTCTTTGCACTTCACTTATATCTTTTGAGTATGGCTTTATAGAATGCTTCATGTGCTTCACTTATATCATTTGAAGTTTGGATTGCCTGTTTCTCTTCACATAGAAAACCGCCATTTGTAGAATGCTCTTTTTCTTCACTTATATTTGTTAGAGAGTGGGCATATCTTTTGTAGAAAGAATTAAACTCTCTTGCTTCACTTATATCTATTTAGAGAGATGACATGAATTGGTCATTCACATGGTTAGTCATAAAATCCTACATAAAACTTGTAGATCACTGAATATGATATGTTTGATTCCTTTCAATAGTTTTGCGATATAAAGATGGTGATATTAGAGTCATGCTAGTGGGTAGTTGTGGATTGTAGAAATACTTGTGTTGGAGTTTGTGATTCCCGTAGCATGCACGTATGGTGAACCGTTATGTAACGAAGTTGGAGCATGAGGTATTTATTGATTGTCTTCCTTATGAGTGGCGGTCGGGGACGAGCGATGGTCTTTTCCTACCAATATATCCCCCTAGGAGCATGCGTAGTAGTACTTTGCTTCGAGGGCTAATAAACTTTTGCAATAAGTATATGAGTTCTTTATGACTAATGTGAGTCCATGGATTATACGCACTCTCACCCTTCCATCATTGCTAGCCCCTTCGGTACCGTGCATTGCCCTTTCTCACCTCGAGAGTTGCTGCAAACTTCGCCGGTGCATCCAAACCCCGTGATACGATACACTCTATCACACATAAGCCTCCTTATATCCCTCCTCAAAACAGCCACCATAACTACCTATCATGGCATTTCCATAGCCATTCCAAGATATATTGCCATGCAACTTTCATCATCATCATATACATGACTTGAGCATTTATTGTCATATTGCTTTGCATGATCGTAAGATAGCTACCATGATGTTTTCATGGCTTGTCCATTTTTTTATGTCATTGCTATCCTAGATCATTGCACATCCCGGTACACCGCCGGAGGCATTCATATAGAGTCATATCTTTGTTCTAGTATCGAGTTGTAATATTGAGTTGTAAGTAAATAGAAGTGTTTTGATCATCATTTTTTTGACTGGGTGTTTTGATCATCATTAATAGAGCATTGTCCCAAAAAAAAGAGGCCAACGAAGCCAAAATAAAAAAGGGGGCCAAAGAAGCCCGCAAAAAATATAATAAAAAAATATAAAAAGGGACAATGCTACTATCCTCTTTTTCCACACTTGTGCTTCAAAGTAGCACCATGTTCTTCAAATAGAGAGTCTCTTAAGTTGTCACTTTCATATACTAGTGGGAATTTTTCATTATAGAACTTGGCTTGTATATTCCAACGATGGGCTTCCTCAAAATGCCCTAGGTCTTCGTGAGCAAGCAAGTTGGATGCACACCCACTTAGTTTTTTTTTGTTGAGCTTTCATACACTTATAGGTCTAGTGCATCCGTTGCATGGAAATCCCTACTCCTCGCATTGACATCAATTGATGGGCATCTCCATAGCCCGTTGATTAGCCCCGTCGATGTGAGACTTTCTCCTTTTTTTCTCCACATAACCCCCATCATATTCTATTCCACCCATAGTGCTATGTCCATGGCTTGCGCTCATGTATTGCGTGAGGGTTGAAAAAGCTGAAGCGCGTTAAAAAGTATGAACCAATTGCTTGGCTTGTCATCGGGGTTGTGCATGATGTGAATATTTTGTGTGGTGAAGATGGAACATAGCGAGACTATATGATTTTGTAGGGATAACTTTCTTTGGCCATGTTATTTTGAAAAGACATGATCGCTTTATTAGTGTGCTTGAAGTATTATTGTTTTTATGTCAAATGATAGACTATTGCCTTGAATCACTCGTGTCTTAATATTCATGCCATGATTAGATTACATGATCAAGATTATGCTAGGTAGCATTCCACATCAAAAATTATGTTTTTATCATTTACCTACTCGAGGACGAGCAAGAATTAAGCTTGGGGACGCTGATACGTCTCCGTCGTATCTATAATTTTTTATTGTTCCATGCCAATATTCTACAACTTTCATATACTTTTGGCAACTTTTTATATTATTTTTTGGGACTAACATATTGATCCAGTGCCCAGTGTCGGTTCCTGTTTGTTGCATGTTTTATGTTTCGCAGAAACCCCATATCAAACGGAGTCCAAACGGGATAAAAACGGACGGAGAATATTTTCGGAATATTTGTGACATCTGGGAAGAAGAATCAACGCGAGACGGTGCCCGAGGGGGCCACGAGGTAGGGGGCGCGCCCTAGGGGGGCAGCCCTAACCCTCGTGGGCACCCCGTAAGGCGGTTGACGCTCTTCTTTTGCCGCAAGAAAGCTAATTTTCAGAGAAAAATTAGGGGGAAGGTTTCAATCCAATCGGAGTTACGGATCTATGGATATATAAGAAATGGTGAAACAGAAGGCAGATGGAA
The DNA here is from genome assembly GCF_018294505.1 of Triticum aestivum. Classification (NCBI taxonomy): domain Eukaryota; kingdom Viridiplantae; phylum Streptophyta; class Magnoliopsida; order Poales; family Poaceae; genus Triticum; species Triticum aestivum. The sequence continues at coordinate 511,530,968 of NC_057808.1, forward strand.
CGCAGAAACAGAGAGAGACAAAGAGATAGATCCAATCTCGGAGGGGCTCTCACCCCTCCCATGCCACGGGAGCCAAGGACCAGAGGGTAAACCCTTCTCCCATCTAGGGAGGAGGTCAAGGAAGAAGAATAAGAAGGGGGACTCTCTCCCCCTTGCTTCCGGTGGCGCCGGAACGCCGCCGGGGGCCATCATCATCACCGCGATCTACACCAACACCGCCGCCATCTTCACCAACATCTCCATCACCTTCCCCCATCTATATGCAGTAGTCCACTCTCCCGCAACCCGTTGTACCCTCTACTTGAACATGGTGCTTTATGCTTCATATTATTATCCAATGATGTGTTGCCATCCTATGATGTCTGAGTAGATTTTCGTTGTCCTACCGGTGATTGATAAATTGCTATGATTGGTTTAATTTGCTTGTGGTTATGTTGCTGTCCTATTGTGCCCTCCGTGTCGCGCAAGCGTGAGGGATTCCCGCTGTAGGGTGTTGCAATATGTTCATGATTCGCTTATAGTGGGTTGCTTGAGTGACAGAAGCGTAAACCCGAGTAAGGGGGTTGTGGCGTATGGGATAAAGGGGACTTGATGCTTTAATGCTATGGTTGGGTTTTACCTTAATGATCTTTAGTACTTGCGGATGCTTGCTAGAGTTCCAATCATAAGTGCATATGATTCAAGAAGAGAAAGTATGTTAGCTTATGCCTCTCCCACATAAAACTTGTTATCGGTCTAGTAACGTAGTCAATTGCTTAGGGACAATTTCACAACTCCTACCACCACTTTTCCACACTTGCTATATTTACTTTATTGCTTCTTTATCTAAAAATCCCCTAGTTTATATTTACGCGTTCTTCATTATCTCGCAAACCTACCCTATCACACCTACAAAGTACTTCTAGTTTCATACTTGTTCTAGGTAAAGCGAACGTCAAGCGTGCGTAGAGTTGTATCGGTGGTCGATAGAACTTGAGGGAATATTTGTTCTACCTTTAGTTCCTCGTTGGGTTCGACACTCTTACTTATCGAAAGAGGCTAAAATTGATCCCCTATACTTGTGGGTTATCAGTGTCCGTTCCTTGCCGGTGACTGCAATAGTGAAATATACTTTCTTCAAGATCAATGAGTATTTTCTGAGGCATTCCGAAGTCACCGCCAAATGGATAGGTGAGAAAATGGACTTTCCCTTCAAAGTTGAGATTGGTTGAAGCATCAAGCGCGCAAGTCCTCGCATCAACAAATCATTAGTTTCAATGAAAAAGAACAAATGTACCAAGTCGATGAGCCGGGTGGCACAACAAGGGACGGCGTGACGTACGGTGGAGTTGCATATGGGGTGTGCCTCAAGTCCCGGTGGTGTCAGTGTGAGAGACCTCACAAGTATCATTGGCCTTGCTCGCATGTGATGACTGCTGCAAGGTTCAGAAACTTGAACGTATCCGATGCTACCACCGTGCGGTTGCATGAGTTCACATTGGAACAAACGAGGTTGACATGGGCTCCTAGGTTTCATCCCTTCCTCGATCAGTCATAGTGGCCTGAGTATGATGGGCCACATATCGTCCCCGACCCCGAACTCATGGTGCCTACAAAGGGAAGAAGAAGAAAGAAGAGGTTTAGGGGTGACATGGATGACCTAGCAGGATACATTGGAATGAAACAATTTGGTAGCGGCCATTTCATGGAGGCACCGGACATCAATAGTTGTGGTCAATGTGACGAGCCAGGACACAATGTTAGGAAATGCACCAAAAAGCCACGAACCGATGCCAACACTCTGGATCCCACTAGTCAAACGGGTCCCGAAGAGGAGGTTCCGGTGGCACACACGAAGGACGAGGAGGCAGTATTGGTGCGCATGGAGGACGGACGAATCTTGGCAGTAGTGGACGAGGAGACACTATTGGAGGGCGTGGTGGATCGTCGAGTCTTAGAGGAGCCGGTGGCCGTGGTCGTAGGACGAGAAGGGTTGATAGAGGAAGGCCTATTGACATCTTGCTTAACTCGGATGGTTGAAATAATATGAACGATAATTAAATTTATTGGCTTCATACGGTCTTGTTTTTTGTTTTTCTTGCATATATACATGTTTATTTACTTTACTAACAACCAAATTTTTCTTTATAGGCATGGCTTCTTCTGGTTCCATGACGATGCCCCTGTGTGCTAACCATGAGGACATGCCGGACAAGTGGACAGACGCCAAGCTGGATAAGGTGAAGGACAAAGATATGAGAACTCCATCACGCTGGTGTGGAGATGTTTGCAAAGTTAAGGTATCCACCGACCGCAAGAAATCATGGACAGAAGGAAGAAGATATTTTGTTTGTCCCAACTATGCCTATGATCGTCCTTGTCCAACTCACGCCTATGATATACCGTCGGTAAGTTGTTAAAGTTCAAAGAGTATTCAACCGGCTTCAACTTGAACCTATCTTACTAATGATCAAATTTATTCTTTCTTCCTACGTAGTCGCCGCCTCCACTTTGTAAGTACTTCACATTGATAGATCAAGATGTGCCAGAAGATGTTAAAAAAGATCAACATTGAGTTTGAAGAAGCATTTCAGAGAGGCTTGGATGAAGAGCGTCGTGAAAAGGAGAAGATGGAGCGAAAGAAGCGTGAGGAGGAGAGGGCACGCAAGGAGAAGATTGCTCATGAAGAGGAGAGAGCGGGAAAGCTTGCAAGGGCTCATGAAGCCCAAGAGGAGGATGAGGCACATGACAAGAAAGGAAAATGGCCTCGTGTGACCCAATAAGGCCTTCGTTTCGAGAAACTTGTCATGAACTATGCCTTCGATTCGAGAAACTTGTCATTAACTATGCCTTCGATTTGAGAAACCTGTGATGAACTATGTCTTTGATTTGTGAAACTTGTGATGAACTATGTACTTTATTTGTGAAACGTGTCATGAACTATGTCTTTGATTTGTGAAACTTGTGTTGAAACTATGTCATGAACTACATTTGTTGTGCTGTTGCTGTGACTTGTTTGGCATGTCTGAAATGACGAAAATGATGAAAAATAGAGCAAACTCTGCTTTGCCCCCCTACCGCCATACATCTTGGTGGTAGGATATGAATACCTACCGCCAGACATCTTGGCGGTAGGGTGCCGACCAGTTCTGTGATGGGATCGCTCCCCTGTTCTGCGGTAGGGTTGGCCACCCTACCGCCAGGTACCATGGAGGTAAGGTGGGCAAATGTACTGTGACCGATTCATCTACATTTTCTGCGGTAGGGTTGGCCAGCCTACCGCCAGGCATCATGGCGGTAAGGTGGGCAAATGTACTGTGACCGACCCAGCTCCATTTTCTGCGGTAGGGTTGGTCTCCCTACCGCCAAGGTTCATGGCGGTAGGGTGGCCACCCAACCTGCCACTCCCTTGCCTTTCTTTTTTGGCCCTTGGTCATTGCCTTTCTTTTGGTCATACAATGTAATGACATTACACCATTACTACGAAAATGACTTAGAGCATTTGTCCAAATACCGAATATTCAATCAACATGAAGTTCAGTCGACATTATCAAATACCACAGAAATGCATAAATAACATCACAACATCAAGTTCATTACATCAAGTTCCATCTACAAAATTTAAATGACTTAGAGCATTAGTTCTAATGCCGAATATTCAAATGACAAGTGTTCTACACCGGTAAATAGCTCCTGAACATTTTCAAATGACATCTACCCGGAAAGGAGCCCCTAATAAGCCGAAAAGTTGGCCCTAATCGCCTTAATACGTTTGATTTGTTCTACACGCTTTGGATTAGGCTTCGGTTGATACTCGACAGAACCCGCCCAATGGATCATCGAACCCTTTTCCTCGCGGAACCAGGCCCATCGAGCACGTCGGGTTGGATTCTCCGACACTCCATGTTTGATTGCCCATCCAATGATCGGCCCGGGCTTTGCCATGTCCACCACCTAGTATTCATCAATGCTTACGAAGAACGCTATCTCCATTGCCAAAGTCCATCTACACTCATCTTCCTTCTCCTGCAACTCATTAACTATCTTCCATTTTTCTATCTCGAGCTCTTCAGGGAACTCACAGAACACATACTTGTTGAAATCACTCATAGCCGCGTGATGAACCACAAGTATAGGGGATCTATCGTAGTCCTTTTGATAAGTAAGAGTGTCGAAACCAACGAGGAGCAGAAGGAAATGCCAAGCAGTTTTCAGTAAGGTATTCTCTGCAAGCACTGAAATTATCGGTAACAGATAGTTTTGTGATAAGGTAATTCGTAACAGGTAACAAGTAACAAAAATAAACAAGGTGCAGCAAGGTGGCCCAATCCATTTTTTAGCAAAGGACAAGCCTGGACAAAGTCTTATATAAGGAAAAGCGCTCCCGAGGACACATGGGAATTATCGTCAAGCTAGTTTTCATCATGCTCATATGATTCGCGTTCGTTACTTTGATAATTTGATATGTGGGTGGACAGGTGCTTGGGTACTGCCCTTCCTTGGACAAGCATCCCACTTATGATTAACCCCCCTCGCAAGCATCCGCAACTACGAAAGAAGAATTAAGGTAAACCTAACCATAGCATGAAACATATGGATCCAAATCAGCCCCTTACGAAGCAATGCATAAACTAGGGTTTAAGCTTCTGTCACTCTAGCAACCCATCATCTACTTATTACTTCCCAATGCCTTCCCCTAGGCCCAAACAATGGTGAAGTGTCATGTAGTAGACGTTCACATAACACCACTAGAGGAAAGACAACATACATCTCATCAAAATATCGAACGAATACCAAATTCACATGACTACTTATAACAAGACTTCTCCCATGTCCTCAGGAACAAACATAACTACTCACAAATCATATTCATGTTCATAATCAGAGGGGTATTAATGTGCATAAAGGATCTGAACATATAATTTTCAACCGAATAAACCAACTAGCATCAACTACAAGGAGTAATCAACCCTACTAGCAACCCACAGGTACCAATGTGAGGTTTTGAGACAAAGATCGGATACAAGAGATGAACTAGGGTTTGAGAGGAGATGGTGCTGGTGAAGATGTTTATGGAGATTGACCCCGTCCCGATGAGAGGATCGATGGTGATGACGATGGTGACGATTTCCCCCTCCCGGAGGGATGTTTCCCTGACAGATCAGCTCCGCCGGAGCCCTAGATTGGTTCCACCAAGGTTCCGCCTCGAGACGGCGACGCTTCGTCCCGAAAGCTTCCTTCTGATTTTTTTCAGGGCGAAAGACACCTTATACCAGAAGATGGGCATCGGGGGGCTTCCAGGTGGCCCACGAGGCATTGGGCGCGCCCAGGGGGGTAGGGCGCGCCCTCCACCCTCGTGGACGATGGGTGGCCCCCCTCTGGTGCTTTCTTCACCCAATATTTTTAATATATTCCAAAACTGGCTTTCGTGGAGTTTCAGGACTTTTGGAGTTGCGTAGAATAGGTCTCTAATATTTGCTCCTTTTCCAGCCTAGAATTCCAGCTGTCGGCATTCTCCCTCTTCATGTAAACCTTATAAAATAAGAGAGAAAAGGCATAAGTATTGTGACATAATGTGTAATAACAGCCCATAATGCAATAAATATGATATAAAAGCATGATGCAAAATGGACGTATCACCGTGTTTGCCTCTTCACAACTCTTAATCCATTTTCTAAGCTCCGTCAGCATCCTACGACACTGTTCTCCTTCACACTTCTCATATACTATCTGCACCGTCGAGGTCCTTTTTTCCATGCTACATGAAATGGAACAAATCAAAACTCAAATCAAATGATACAAGACAAATACAAAGCATAACTTATTTAGAATGACCTAGGTTACATAATGTTCTCACTCGTTCAAATGACATAGGTTACATAAATGATAAGGGTACATGCCATTATAGTCCAAATTACAGTACAACATCATGTGTTTCAATCCCTCTATTTGTCCATCAACATGACATCTTTGTCGTACGGCCCCGGGTTGCAACAAATGACATCATTTCTTTCATGGACCCAAGCCCAACGAGATGCCCGAATAGGTATCGCCGATGATGGTTGCCTAATTAGCCAGTCAATATTCTGGCCAGGGTTTTTAAGTCCATTTCATGCACTTCATCCCTTGTTCCGCACAATGCAAATTTCCTTGCAAGAGCACGTCTATGAAATTTCTCTTCCTTCTTGAGATTGCTTATGTTTTTCTCTTTAGCTTGGTATAACTTAACTTTGTCATCGTCGCACTTGGACACATAATACTTTGAAAATTCTCTACAAGCCGCATTCAACGCATCGACGGCTTCGACCCACGGGTCCATCTTTTCCTCAATGACTGCACATTCACGCTTCGCCGCCGCCTCCGCAGAAGTCTCAACCAAGATGATCGATCCCGTCCTACAAGTCAAGGGATTACTATAACGGACATCCAAGGCAAAAAATCCTAACCGTCTCTTGACAAAAACTATAACCCTAGGACTAGATCAAGCTAGAATTCGTCATAAGCATTTACTTAAACATAACCCTAACCATAACCTTAACACTAGCCATAACATTAAACCTAACCCTAACAAAACCCTAAATGATAGTTCTTAGTACCCAAACAATGCTAGTCACACAATACATTGTCAAAGCACAAACATTACCCTAAATGCATCATATACATTGATTTCACCACAACAAAACCAAGAACTAGGGTTTTCAACAAAATGAGCAAAATGCATGATTTCAACCAACCAAATGAAGGGGGTGGGAGAGGTACCTTGGGTGATGCAAATGCCCCAGATCCACCGGACAAATCTCAAGCAATGGAGGGGGATCTAGTGGGTGCTTTGGTGGGGGAGAAGTGTTGGGGAACGTAGTAATTCAAAAAAATTCATACGGTCACGCAAGATCTATCTAGGAGAAGCATAGCAACGGGCGGGGAGGGTGTGTCCACATACCCTCGTAGACCGAAAGCGGAAGCGTTAGTTAACACGGTTGATGTAGTCGAACGTCTTCACGATCCAACCGATCCAAGTACCGAACGTACGGCACCTCCGTGTTCAGCACACGTTCAGCACGATGATGTCCCTCGAGCTCTTGATCCAGTAGAGGGTCGAGGGATAGTTCCACCAGCACGACGGCGTGGCGACGGTGTTGGTGATGTGATCCGCGCAGGGCTTCACCTAAGCACTACGACAATATGACCGAGGTGGTAAACCATGGAGGGGGCACCGCACACGGCTAAGAAACAACTGTTGTACCTTGTGGTGCCCCTTGGCCACGTATATAAAGGAGGAGAGGGAGGAGGCCGGCGGCCATGAGGGGGCGCGCCAAGGGGGGGTCCAACTAGGATTCCCAATCCTAGTTGGACTCCCTTTCCTATTCCAAGAGGGGGAAGGAGGGAAGGAGAGGGAGAAGGAGAGGAAAGAGGGGGCCGCGCCCCCTCCCCCTAGTCCAATTCGGACTGCCCTTGGGGGGGCGGCACCCTATCGGCTGCCCTCTCCTACTCCCTTATGGCCCATTGAGGCCCATAACTTCCCCGGGGGGTTCCGGTAACCCCTCGGTTCCCTGATAAATATCTGAAACATCCCGAAACCTTTCCGGGGTCCGAATACCTTCATCCAATATATCAATCTTTACCTCTCAACCATTCGAGACTCCTCGTCATGTTCGTGATCTCATCCGGGACTCCGAACAAACTTCGGTCACCAAAACACATAACACATAATACAAATCGTCATCGAACGTTAAGCGTGCGGATCCTACGGGTTTGAGAACTATGTAGACATAACCGAGACACATCTCCGGTCAATAACCAATAGCGGAACCTAGATGCTCATATTGGCTCCTACATATTGTACGAAGATCTTTATCGGTCAAACCGCATAACAACATACGTCATTCCCTTTGTCATCGGTATATTACTTGCCCGAGATTCGATCGTCGGTATCATCATACCTAGTTCAATCTCGTTACCGGCAAGTTTCTTTACTCGTTTCGTAATGCATCATCCCGCAACTAACTCATTAGTCACATTGCTTACAAGGCTTATAGTGATGTGCATCACCGAGAGGGCCTAGAGATACCTCTCCGATACACGGAGTGACAAATCCTAATCTCGATCTATGCCAACTCAACCAACTCCTTCAGAGACACCTGTAGAGCATCTTTATAATCACCCAGCTATGTTGTGATATTTGATAGCACACTAAGTGTTCCTCCGGTATCCGGGAGTTGCATAATCTCATAGTCAGAGGAATATGTATAAGTCATGAAGAAAGCAATAGCAGTAAAACTAAACGATCATTATGCTAAGCTGACGGATGGGTCTTGTCCATCACATCATTCTCTAATGATGTGATCATGTTCATCAAATGACAACACATGTCTATGGTCAGGAAACTTAACCGTCTTTGATTAACAAGCTAGTCAAGTAGAGGCATACTAGGGACACTCTGTTTGTCTATGTATTCACACATGTACAAAGTTTCCGGTTAATACAATTCTAGCATGAATAATAAACATTTATCATGATATAAGGAAATATAAATAACAACTTTATTATTGCCTCTAGGGCATATTTCCTTCAGTCTCCCACTTGCACTAGAGTCAATAATCTAGATTACAAAGTAATGATTCTAACACTCATGGAGTCTTGGTGCTGACCATGTTTTGCTCGTGGAAGAGGCTTAGTCAACGGGTCTGCAACATTCAGATCTGTATGTATTTTGCAAATCTCTATGTCTCCCTCCTTGACTTGATCGCGGATGGAATTGAAGCGTCTCTTGATTTTTTTGGTTCTCTTGTGAAATCTGTATTCCTTTCCCAAGGCAATTGCTCCAGTATTGTCACAAAAGATTTTCATTAGACCCGATGCACTAGGTATTACACCTAGATCGGATATGAACTCCTTCATCCAGACTCCTTCATTTGTTGCTTCCGAAGTAGCTATGTACTCCACTTCACACGTAGATCTCGCCACGACGCTCTGCTTGGAACTACACCAACTAACAGCTCCACCATTCAATATAAATACGTATCCGGTTTGTGACTTAGAGTCATCCGGATCAGTGTCAAAGCTTGCATCGATGTAACCATTTACGACGAGCTCTTTGTCACCCCCATAAATGGGAAACATATCCTTAGTCCTTTTTAGGTATTTCAGGATGTATTTGACCGCTGTCCAGTGATCCACTCCTGGATTACTTTGGTACCTCCCTGCCAAAATTATAGCAAGGCACACATCAGGTCTGGTACACAGCATTGCATACATGATAGAACCTATGGCTGAGGCATAGGGAAAGGCTTTCATTTTCTCTCTATCTTCTGCAGTGGTTGGGCATTGAGTCTGAATCAACTTCACACCTTGTAACATGGGCAAGAACCCTTTCTTTGACTGATCCATTTTGAACTTCTTCAAAACTTTATCGAGGTATGTGCTTTGTGAAAGTCCAATTAAGCGTCTTGATCTATCTCTATAGATCCTGATACCCAATATATAAGCAGCTTCACCGAGGTCTTTCATTGAAAAATTCTTATTCAAGTATCCTTTTATGCTATCCAGAAATTCTATATCATTTCCGATCAACAATATGTCATCCACATATAATATCAGAAATGCTACAGAGCTCCCACTCACTTTCTTGTAAATACAGGCTTCTCCAAAAGTCTGTATAAAACCATATGCTTTGATCACACTATCAAAACGTATATTCCAACTCCGAGAGGCTTGCACCAGTCCATAAATGGATCGCTGGAGCTTGCACAGTTTTTTAGCACCTTTAGGATCGACAAAACCTTCTGGGTGCATCATATACAACTCTTCTTTAAGATATCCATTAAGGAATGCAGTTTTGACATCCATTTGCCAAATTTCATAATCATAAAATGCGGCAATTGCTAACATGATTCGGACAGACTTAAGCATCGCTACGGGTGAGAAGGTCTCACCGTAGTCAACTCCTTGAACTTGTCAAAAACCTTTCGCAACAAGTCGAGCTCTGTAGACAGTAACATTATCGTCAGCGTCAGTCTTCTTCTTGAAGATCCATTTATTCTCTATGGCTTGCCGATCAATGGGCAAGTCAACCAAAGTCCACACTTTGTTCTCATACAGGGATCCCATCTCAGATTTCATGGCCTCAAGCCATTTCACGGAATCTGGGCTCATCATCGCTTCCTCATAGTTCGTAGGTTCGTCATGGTCAAGTAACATGACCTCAAGAACAGGATTACCGTACCACTCTGGTGCGGATTGTACTCTGGTTGACCTACAAGGTTCGGTAGTAACTTGACCTGAAGTTTCATGATCATCATCATTAGCTTCCTCACTGATTGGTGTAGAAATCACTGGAACTGATTTCTATGATGAACTACTTTCCAATTCGGGAGAAGGTACAATTGCCTTATCAAGTTCTACTTTCCTCCCACTCACTTCTTTCGAGTGAAACTCCTTCTCTAGAAAGGATCCATTCTTAGCAACGAATATCTTGCCTTCGGATCTGTGATAGAAGGTGTACCCAACAGTCTCCTTTGGGTATCCTATGAACACACATTTCTCCGATTTGGGTTCGAGCTTATCAGGTTGAAGCTTTTTCACATAAGCATCGCAGCCCCAAACTTTAAGAAACGACAGCTTAGGTTTCTTGCCAAACCACAGTTCATACGGTGTCGTCTCAACGGATTTAGATGGTGCCCTATTTAACGTGAATGCAGCTGTCTCTAAAGCATAAGCCCAAAACAATAGTGGTAAACTGGTAAGAGACATCATAGATCGCACCATATCTAATAAAGTACGGTTACAACATTTGGACACACCATTACGCTGTGGTGTTCCAGGTGGCGTGAGTTGTGAAACTATTCCACATTGTTTCAAATGAAGACCAAACTCATAACTCAAATATTCACCTCCACGATTAGATCGTAGAAACTTTATTTTCTTGTTACGATGATTTTCCACTTCACTCTGAAATTCTTTGAACTTTTCAAATGTTTCAGACTTATGTTTCATCAAGTAGATATACCCATATCTGCTCAAATCATCTGTGAAGGTCAGAAAATAACGATACCCGCCGCGAGCCTCAACACTCATCGGACTGCATACATCAGTATGTATTATTTCCAACAAGTTAGTTGCTCGCTCCATTGTTCCGCAGAACGGAGTCTTAGTCATCTTGCCCATGAGGCACGTTTCGCGAGCATCAAGTGATTCATAATCAAGTGATTTCAAAAGCCCATCAGCATGGAGTTTCTTCATGCACTTTACACCAATATGACCTAAACGGCAGTGCCACAAATAAGTTGCACTATCATTATTAACTTTGCATCTTTTGGCTTCAATATTATGAATGTGTGTATCGCTATAATCAAGATTCAGCAAAAATAGACCACTCATCAAGGGTGCATGACCATAAAAGATATTACTGAAGGAAATATGCCCTAGAGGCAATAATAAAGTTTATTTATTTCCTTATATCATGATAAATGTTTATTATTCATGCTAGAATTGTATTAACCGGAAACATAATACATAGACAAACAGAGTGTCACTAGTATGCCTCTACTTGACTAGCTCGTTAATCAAAGATGGTTATGTTTCCTAGCCATAGACATGAGTTGTCATTTGATTATCGGGATCACTTCATTAGGAGAATGACGTGATTGACTTGACCCATTCCGTTAGCTTAGCACTCGATCGTTTAGTATGATGCTATTGCTTTCTTCATGACTTATACATGTTCCTATGACTATGAGATTATGCAACTCCCGTTTACCGGAGGAACACTTTGTGTGCTACCAAACATCACAACGTAACTGGGTGATTATAAAGGTGCTCTACAGGTGTCTCCGAAGGTACTTGTTGGGTTGGCGTATTTCGAGATTAGGATTTGTCACTCCGATTGTCGAAGAGGTATCTCTGGGCCCACTCGGTAATGCACATCACTATAAGCCTTGCAAGCATTGCAACTAATGAGCTAGTTGCGGGATGATGTATTACGGAACGAGTAAAGAGACTTGCCGGTAACGAGATTGAACTAGGTATTGAGATACCGACGATCGAATCTCGGGCAAGTAACATACCGATGACAAAGGGAACAACGTATGTTGTTATGCGGTCTGACCGATAAAGATCTTCATAGAATATGTGGGAGCCAATATGAGCATCCAGGTTCCGCTATTGGTTATTGACCGGAGAGGTGTCTCGGTCATGTCTACATAGTTCTCGAACCCGTAGGGTCCGCACGCTTAAAGTTACGATGACAGTTATATTATGAGTTTATATTTTTTGATGTACCGAAGGTTGTTCGGAGTCCCGGATGTGATCACGGACATGACGAGGAGTCTCGAAATGGTCGAGACATAAAGATTGATATATTGGAAGCCTATGTTTGGACATCGGAAGTGTTCCGGGTGAAATCGGGATTTTTCTGGAGTACCGGGAGGTTACCGGAACCCCCCCGGTAACTTAATGGGCCTTAGTGGGCCTAGGTGGAAGAGAGGAGAGGAGGCCAGGGCAGGGCCGCGCCCTCCTCCCCCCCTAGTCCGAATAGGACAAGGAGAGGGGGGCGGCGCCCCCCCCTTCCTTCCTCCCCTCCACCTCTTCCCCCTTCCACTCCTAGTCCAACATGGAAAGGGGGGGAGTCCTACTCCCGGTAGGAGTAGGACTCCTCCTGGCGCGCCTCTACCTCCTAGGCCGGCGGCCTCCCCCTTGCTCCTTTATATACGGGGGCAGGGGGGCACCTCTAGACACACAATTGATCTATGATCTTTTAGCCGTGTGCGGTGCCCCCCTCCACCATATTACACCTCGATAATATCGTAGCGGAGCTTAGGCGAAGCCCTGCGTCGGTAGAACATCATCATCGTCACCATGCCGTCGTGCTGACGAAACTCTCCCTCAACACTCGGCTGGATCGGAGTTCGAGGGACGTCATCGAGCTGAACGTGTGCTGAACTCGGAAGTGCTGTGCGTTCGGTACTTGATCGGTCGGATCATGAAGACGTACGACTACATCAACCGCGTTGTGTTAACGCTTCCGCTTTCGTTCTACGAGGGTACGTGGACAACACTCTCCCCTCTCGTTGCTATGCATCACCATGATCTTGCGTGTGCGTAGAATTTTTTTGAAATTACTACGTTCCCCAACAGTGGCATCCGAGCCTGGTTTTATGCGTTGATGTTATGCACGAGTAGAACACAAGTGAGTTGCGGGCGATATAAGTCATACTGCTTACCAGCATGTCATACTTTGGTTCAGTGGTATTGTGAGATGAAGCGGCTCGGACCGACATTACGCGTACGCTTACGTGAGACTGGTTTCACCGTTGCGAGCACTCGTTGCTTAAAGGTGACTGGCGGGTGTCTGTCTCTCTCACTTTAGTTGAACCGAGTGTGGCTACGCCCGGTCCTTGCGAAGGTTAAAACAGCACCAACTTGACAAACTATCGTTGTGGTTTTGATGCGTAGGTAAGAACGGTTCTTGCTAAGCCCGTAGCAGCCACGTAAAACTTGCAACAACAAATTAGAGGACGTCTAACTTGTTTTTGCAGGGCATGTTGTGATGTGATATGGTCAAGACATGATGCTATATTTTATTGTATGAGATGACCATGTTTTGTAACCGAGTTATCGGCAACTGGCAGGAGCCATATGGTTGTCGCTTTATTGTATGAAATGCAATCGCCATGTAATTGTTTTACTTTATCACTAAGCGGTAGCGATAGTCATAAAAGCAATAGTTGGCGAGACGACAAGGATGCTATGATGGAGATCAAGGTATCACGCCGGTGACGATGGTGATCATGACGGTGTTTCGGAGATGGAGATCACAAGCACAAGATGATGATGGCCATATCATATCACTTATATTGATTGCATGTGATGTTTATCTTTTATGCATCTTATCTTGCTTTGATTGACGGTAGCATTATAAGATGATCTCTCACTAAATTTCAAGATAAAAGTGTTCTCCCTGAGTATGCACCGTTGCGAAAGTTCTTCGTGCTGAGACACCACGTGATGATCGGGTGTGATAGGCTCTACGTTCAAATACAACGGGTGCAAAACAGTTGCACACGCGGAATACTCAGGTTAAACTTGACGAGCCTAGCATATGCAGATATGGCCTCGGAACAAGGAGACCGAAAGGTCGAGCGTGAATCATATAGTAGATATGATCAACATAGTGATGTTCACCATTGAAACTACTCCATCTCACGTGATGATCGGACATGGTTTAGTTGATTTGGATCACGTAATCACTTAGATGATTAGAGAGATGTCTATCTAAGTTGGAGTTCTTAAGTAATATGATTAATTGAACTTGAATTTATCATGAACTTAGTACCTGATAGTATCTTGCTTGTCTATGTTAATTGTAGATAAATGGCCCGTGCTGTTGTTCCGTTAAATTTTAATGCGTTCCTTGAGAAAGCAAAGTTGAAAGATGATGGTAGCAATTACACGGACTGGGTCCGTAACTTGAGGATTATCCTCATTGCTGCACAGAAGAATTACGTCCTGGAAGCACCGCTGGGTGCCAGGCCTGCTGCAGATGCAACTGACGACGTTAAAAACGTCTGGCAGAGCAAAGCTGATGACTACTCGATAGTTCAGTGTGCCATGCTTTACGGCTTAGAACCGGGTCTTCAACGACATTTTGAACGTCATGGAGCATATGAGATGTTCCAGGAGTTGAAGTTAATATTTCAAGCAAATGCCCGGATTGAGAGATATGAAGTCTCCAATAAGTTCTACAGCTGCAAGATGGAAGAGAATAGTTCTGTCAGTGAGCATATACTCAAAATGTCTGGTTATAATAATCACTTGATTCAACTAGGAGTTAATCTTCCGGATGATAGCGTCATTGACAGAATTCTTCAATCACTGCCACCAAGCTACAAGAGCTTCGTGATGAACTATAACATGCAAGGGATGAATAAGACAATTCCCGAGCTCTTCGCAATGCTGAAGGCAGCGGAGGTAGAAATCAAAAAGGAGCATCAAGTGTTGATGGTCAGTAAGACCACTAGTTTCAAGAAAAAGGGCAAAGGGAAGAAGAAGGGGAACTTCAAGAAGAACAGCAAGCAAGTTGCTGTTCAGGAGAAGAAACTCAAGTCTGGACCTAAGCCTAAAACTGAGTGCTTCTACTGCAAGCAGACTGGTCACTGGAAGCGAAACTGCCCCAAGAATTTGGCGGATAAGAAGGATGGCAAGGTTAACAAAGGTATATGTGATATACATGTTATTGATGTGTACCTTACTAATGCTCGCAGTAGCACCTGGGTATTTGATATTGGTTCTGTTGCTAATATTTGCAACTCGAAACAGGGGCTACGGATTAGGCGAAGATTGGCTAAGGACGAGGTGACGATGCGTGTGGGAAATGGTTCCAAAGTCGATGTGATCGCGGTCGGCACGCTACCTCTACATCTACCTTCGGGATTATATCTGGATCTTGTTTAATGCGAGACGGTTATTCATTTAAATCAGAGAATAATGGTTGTTCTATTTATATGAATAATATCTTTTATGGTCATGCACCCTTGAAGAGTGGTCTATTTTTAATGAATCTCGATAGTAGTGACACACATATTCATAATGTCGAAGCCAAAAGATGCAGAGTTGATAATGACAGTCCAACTTATTTGTGGCACTGCCGTTTGGGTCATATCGGTGTAGAGCGCATGAAGAAACTCCATACTGATGGACTTTTGGAATCACTTGATTATGAATCACTTGGTACTTTTGAACCGTGCCTCATGGGCAAGATGACTAAAACACCGTTCTCCGGAACTATGGAGAGAGCAACAGATTTATTGGAAATCATACATACAGATGTATGTGGTCCGATGAATATTGAGGCTCGTGGCGGATATCGTTATTTTCTCACCTTCACAGATGATTTGAGCAGATATGGGTATATCTACTTAATGAAACATAAGTCTGAAACATTTGAAAAGTTCAAAGAATTTCAGAGTGAAGTTGAAAATCATCGTAACAGAAAATAAAATTTCTGCGATCTGATCATGGAGGAGAATATTTGAGTTATGAGTTTGGTCTTCATTTGAAACAATGCGGAATAGTTTCGCAACTCACGCCACCCGGAACACCACAGCATAATGGTGTGTCCGAACGTCGTAATCGTACTTTACTAGATGTGGTGCGATCTATGATGTCTCTTACTGATTTACCGCTGTCATTTTGGGGTTATGCTTTAGAGACGGCTGCATTCACTCTAAATAGGGCACCATCAAAATCCGTTGAAACGACACCTTATGAACTATGGTTTGGCAAGAAACCAAAGTTGTCGTATCTTAAAGTTTGGGTTGCGATGCTTATGTGAAGAAACTTCAACCTGATAAGCTCGAACCTAAATCGGAGAAATGTGTCTTCATAGGATACCCAAAGGACTATTGGGTACACCTTCTATCACAGATCCGAAGGCAAGACATTCGTTGCTAAGAATGGATCCTTTCTAGAGAAGGAGTTTCTCTTGAAAGAAGTGAGTGGGAGGAAAGTAGAAATTGATGAGGTAACTGTACCGGCTCCCTTATTGGAAAGTAGATCATCACAGATACCAATTTATGCGACACCTGCACCAATTAGTGGGGAAGTTAATGATAATGATCATGAAACTTCAGATCAAGTTATTACTAAACCTCGTAGATCAACCAGATCAAGATCCGCACCAGAGTGGTACGGTAATCCTGTTCTGGAGGTTATGTTACTAGACCATGACGAACCTACAAACTATGAAGAAGCGATGGTGAGCCCAGATTCCGCAAAATGGCTTGAGGCCATGAAATCCGAGATGGGATCCATGTATGAGAACAAAGTATGGACTTTGGTTGACTTGCCCGATGATCGGCAAGCCATTGAAAATAAATGGATCTTTAAGAACAAGACTGACGCTGACGGTAATGTTACTGTCTATAAAGCTCGACTTGTTGCAAAAGGTTTTCGACAAGTTCAAGGGATTGACTACGATGAGACCTTCTCACTCGTAGCGATGCTTAAGTCTGTCCGAATCATGTTAGCAATTGCTGCATTTTATGATTATGAAATTTGGCAAATGGATGTCAAAACTGCATTCCTGAATGGATTTCTAGAAGAAGAGTTGTATATGATGCAACCGGAAGGTTTTGTCGATCCAAAGGGAGCTAACAAAGTGTGCAAGCTCCAGCGATCCATTTATGGGCTGGTGCAAGCCTCTCGGAGTTGGAATAAACGCTTTGATAGTGTGATCAAAGCATTTGGTTTTATACAGACTTTTGGAGAATCCTGTATTTACAAGAAAGTGAGTGGGAGCTCAGTAGCATTTCTGATATTATATGTGGATGACATATACTGATTGGAAATGATATAGAATTTCTGGATAGCATAAAGGGATACTTGAATAAGAGTTTTTCAATGAAAGACCTCGGTGAAGCTGCATATATATTAGGCATCAAGATCTATAGAGATAGATCAAGACGCTTAATTGGACTTTCACAAAGCACATACCTTGACAAAGTTTTGAAGAAGTTCAAAATGGATCAAGCAAAGAAAAGGTTCTTGCCTGTACTACAAGGTGTGAGGTTGAGTAAAACTCGATGCCCGACCACTGCAGAAGATAGAGAGAAGATGAAAGTTCCCTATGCTTCAGCCATAGGCTCTATCATGTATGCAATGCTGTGTACCAGACCTGATGTGTGCCTTGCTATAAGTTTAGCAGGGAGGTACCAAAGTAATCCAGGAGTGGATCACTGGACAGCGGTTAAGAACATCCTGAATACCTGAAAAGGACTAAGGATATGTTTCTCGTTTATGGAGGTGACAAAGAGCTCATCGTAAATGGTTACGTTGATGCAAGCTTTGACACTGATCCGGACGATTCTAAATCGCAAACCGGATACGTATTTACATTGAACGGTGGAGCTGTTAGTTGGTGCAGTTCTAAGCAAAGCGTCGTGGCGGGATCTACGTGTGAAGCGGAGTACATAGCTGCTTCGGAAGCAGCAAATGAAGGAGTCTGGATGAAGGAGTTCATATCCGATCTAGGTGTCATACCTAGTGCATCGGGACCAATGAAAATCTTTTGTGACAATACTGGTGCAATTGCCTTAGCAAAGGAATCCAGATCTCACAAAAGAACCAAGCACATCAAAAGACGCTTCAATTCCATCCGGGATTTAGTCCAGGTGGGAGACATAGAAATTTGCAAGATACATATGGATCTGAATGTTGCAGACCCATTGACTAAGCCTCTTCCACGAGCAAAACATGATCAGCACCAAGACTCCATGGGTGTGAGAATCATTACTGTGTAATCTAGATTATTGACTCTAGTGCAAGTGGGAGACTGAAGGAAATATGCCCTAGAGGCAATAATAAAGTTGTTATTTATATTTCCTTATATCATGATAAATGTTTATTATTCATGCTAGAATTGTATTAACCGGAACTTAGTACATGTGTGAATACATAGACAAACAGAGTGTCACTAGTATGCCTCTACATGACTAGCTCGTTAATCAAAGATGGTTAAGTTTCCTAGCCATAGACATGAGTTGTCATTTGATGATCGGGATCACATCATTAGAGAATGATGTGATTGACTTGACCCATTCTGTTAGCTTAGCACTTGATCGTTTAGTATGTTGCTATTGCTTTCTTCATGACTTATACATGTTCCTATGACTATGAGATTATGCAACTCCCGTTTACTGGAGGAACAGTTTGTGTGCTACCAAACGTCACAACGTAACTGGGTGATTATAAAGGTTCTCTACAGGTGTCTCCGAAGGTACTTGTTGGGTTGGCGTATTTCGAGATTAGGATTTGTCACTCCGATTGTCGGAGAGGTATCTCTGGGCCCACTCGGTAATGCACATCACTATAAGCCTTGCAAGCATTGCAACTAATGAGCTAGTTGCGGGATGATGTATTACGCAATGAGTAAAGAGACTTGCCGGTAACGAGATTGAACTAGGTATTGAGATACCGACAATCGAATCTCGGGCAAGTAACATATCGATGACAAAGGGAACAACGTATGTTGTTATGCGGTCTGACCGATAAAGATCTTCGTAGAATATGTGGGAGCCAATATGAGCATCCAGGTTCCGCTATTGGTTATTGACCGGAGAGGTGTCTCGGTCATGTCTACATAGTTCTCGAACCCGTAGGGTCCGCACGCTTAAAGTTACGACGACAGTTATATTATGAGTTTATATGTTTTGATGTACCGAAGGTTGTTCGGAGTCCCGGATGTGATCACGGACATGATGAGGAGTCTCGAAATGGTCGAGACATAAAGATTGATATATTGGAAGCCTATGTTTGGACATCGGAAGTGTTCCGGGTGAAATCGGGATTTTTCTGGAGTACCGGGAGGTTACCGGAACCCCCCCCCCCCCGGTAACTTAATGGGCCTTAGTGGGCCTAGGTGGAAGAGAGGAGAGGAGGCCAGGGCAGGGCCGCGCCCCCCTTCCCCCCCCCCCCCAGTCCGAATAGGACAAGGAGAGGGGGGGCGGCGCCCCCCCTTCCTTCCTCCCCTCCACCTCTTCCCCCTTCCACTCCTAGTCCAACATGGAAAGGGGGGGAGTCCTACTCCCGGTAGGAGTAGGACTCCTCCTGGCGCGCCTCTACCTCCTAGGCCGGTGGCCTCCCCCTTGCTCCTTTATATACGGGGGCAGGGGGGCACCTCTAGACACACAATTGATCTATGATCTTTTAGCCGTGTGCGGTGCCCCCCTCCACCATATTACACCTCGATAATATCGTAGCGGAGCTTAGGCGAAGCCCTGCGTCGGTAGAACATCATCATCGTCACCACGCCGTCGTGCTGACGAAACTCTCCCTCAACACTCGGCTGGATCGGAGTTCGAGGGACGTCATCGAGCTGAACGTGTGCTGAACTCGGAGGTGCCGTGCGTTTGGTACTTGATCGGTCGAATCGTGAAGACGTACGACTACATCAACCGCGTTGTGTTAACGCTTCCGCTTTCGGTCTACGAGGGTACGTGGACAACACTCTCCCCTCTCGTTGCTATGCATCACCATGATCTTGCGTGTGCGTAGAATTTTTTTGAAATTACTACGTTCCCCAACAATTACTCATATAAATAGAACAACCATTATTCTCTGATTTAAGTGAATAACCGTCTCGCATCAAACAAGATCCAGATATAATGCTCATGCTTAACTCTGGCACCAAATAACAATTATTCAGGTCTAAAACTAATCCTGAAGGTAGATGTAGAGGTAGCGTGCCGACGGTGATCACATCGACTTTGGAACCATTTCCCACGCGCATCGTCACCTCATCCTTAGCCAATCTTCGTTTAATCCGTAGCCCCTATTTCGAGTTGCAAATATGAGCAACAGAACCAGTATCAAATACCCAGGCGCTACTACGAGCATTATAAGGTACACATCAATAACATGTATATCAAATATACCTTTCACTTTGCCATCCTTCTTATCCGCCAAATACTTGGGGCAGTTCCGCTTTCAGTGACCAGTCCCTTTGCAGTAGAAGCACCCAGTTTCAGGCTTAGGTCCAGACTTGGGCTTCTTCGCTTGAGCAGCAACTTGCTTGCCGTTCTTCTTGAAGTTCCCTTCTTCCCTTTGCCCTTTTTCTTGAAACTAGTGGTCTAGTTAAGCATCAACACTTGATGCTCCTTCCTAATTTCTACCACCGCAGCCTTTAGCAACGCGAAGAGCTCGGGAATTGTCTTATCCATCCCTTGCATATTATAGTTGATGACCCACAAGTATAGGGGATCTATCGTAGTCCTTTCGATAAGTAAGAGTGTCGAACCCAACGAGGAGCAGAAGGAAATGACAAGCAGTTTTCAGTAAGGTATTTTCTGCAAGCACTGAAATTATCAGTAACAGATAGTTTTGTGATAAGGTAATTCGTAACGGGTAACAAGCAACAAAAGTAAATAAGGTGCAGCAAGGTGGCCCAATCCTTTTTGTAGCAAAGGACAAGCATGGACAAACTCTTATATAAAGGAAAACGCTCTCGAGGACACATGGGAATTATTGTCAAGCTAGTTTTCATCATGCTCATATGATTCGCGTTCGTTACTTTGATAATTTGATATGTGGGTGGACCGGTGCTTGGGTACTGCCCTTCCTTGGACAATCATCCCACTTATGATTAACCACTCTCGCAAGCATCCGCAACTACGAAAGAAGAATTAAGGTAAACCTAACCATAGCATGAAACATATCGATCCAATTCAGCCCCTTACGAAGCAATGCATAAACTAGGGTTTAAGCTTCTGTCACTCTAGCAACCCATCATCTACTTATTACTTCCCAATGCCTTCCCCTAGGCCCAAACAATGGTGAAGTGTCATGTAGTCGACGTTCACATAACACCACTAGAGGAAATACAACATATATCTCATCAAAATATCGAATGAATACCAAATTCACATGACTACTTATAACAAGACTTCTCCCATGTCCTCAGGAACAAATGTAACTACTCAGAAATCATATTCATGTTCATAATCAAAGGGGTATTAATATGCATAAAGGATCTGAACATATAATCTTCCACCGAATAAACCAACTAGCATCAACTACAAGGAGTAATCAACACTACTAGCAACCCACAGGTACCAATCTGAGGTTTTGAGACAAAGATCGGATACAAGAGATGAACTAGGGTTTGAGAGGAGATGGTGCTGGTGAAGATGTTTATGGAGATTGACCCCCTCCCAATGAGAGGATCGATGGTGATGATGGTGGTGACGATATCCCCCTCCTGGAGGGATGTTTCCCCGGCAAAACAGCTCCGCTGGAGCCCTAGATTGGTTCCGCCAAGGTTTTGCCTCGAGACGGCGGCGCTTCTTCCCGAAAGCTTCCTTCCGATTTTTTCAGGGAAATAGACACCTTATACTAGAAGATGGGCATCGGGGGCTTCTAGGTGGCCCATGAGACAGGGGGCGCGCCCAAGGGGGTAGGGCGCGCCCCCCACCCTCGTGGCCAGGGTGTGGGCCCCCTTCGGTTGATGCTTTCGCCAGTATTTTTTATTAATTCCAAAAAGTGCCTCCGTGAAGTTTCAGGACTTTTGGAGTTGTGTAGAATAGGTCTCTAATATTTGCTCCTTTTCTAGCCCAGAATTCCAGCTGCCGGCATTCTCCCTCTTCATGTAAACCTTGTAAAATAAGAGAGAAAAGGCATAAGTATTGTGACATAATGTGTAATAACAGCCCATAATGCAATAAATACCGATATAAAAGCATTTTCAAAATGGACGTATCATCTCCCTCAAGCTTAGACCTCGCTTGTCCTCAAGCGGAAGCCGAAATCGAAAAATATGTCCACATGTTTAGAGATAGAGGTGTCGATAAAATAAAATACGGACATGAGGGCATCATGATCATTCTTAGAATAGCACATATATATATTGTCATACGATTTCTTATGCTGGAGTAACAATCCATTCACAATGTGAAGTATGAATCAGAAACTTCATTGAAAACTAACAAACTATAATCTCAGTCTTGAAGCAATTGCAATTTATCATAACATCGGAAAGAGTCAATATAAGAGCTTTTCAGCAAGTCCACATACTCAACTATCATTTAGCCTTTCACAATTTCTAACACTCACGCAATACTCATGGGTATGAAGTTTTAATCAGACACAGAGAAAGATAGGGGATTATAGTTTTGCCTCCCAACCTTTTACCTCAAGGTAACGTCAACAATAATGCTTTATGAAAACCCACATCCAATTAGATATATATGTCAGGATCTTTCCAACACATAATGCTTGCCAGAGGATAAATGTAAAAAGGAAAGGTGAAGATCACCATGACTCTTGTATAAGATATAAGATAAAAATAAAACATAGGCCCTTCGCAGAGGGAAGCAGAGGTTGTCATGTGCTTTTATGGGTGGATGCACAAAATCTTAATGCAAAAGAACGTCACTTTATATTGCCACTTGTGATAGGGACCTTTATTATGCAGTCCGTCGCTTTTATTTCTTCCATATCACAAGATCGTATAAAGCTTATTTTCTCCACACTAATAGATCATACATATTTAGAGAGCAATTTTTATTGCATGCAACAATGACAACTTACTTGAAGGATCTTACTCAATCCATAGGTATGTATGGTGGACTCTCATGGCAAAACTAGGGTTAAGGATATTTGGAAGCACAAGTAGTATCTCTACTTGGTGCAAAGAAGTTGGCTAGCATGAGGGGGAAAGACAAGCTCAACATGTTGGATGATCCACGACAATATAATTTATTTTGGATATAAGAAAACATAACCCATTACGTTGTCTTCCTTGTCCAACATCAACTTTTTAGCATGTCATATTTTAATGAGTGCTCACAATCATAAAAGATGTCCAAGATAGTATATTTATATGTGAAAACCTCTCTTTCTTTATTACTTCCTATTAATTGCAACGATGACCAAAACTATGTTTGTCAACTCTCAACAACTTTTATTCATCATACTCTTTATATGTGAAGTCATTACTCTCCATAAGATCAATATGATCTCTTTATTTCTTTTTATTCTTTCTCTATTTTTCTTTAAGAACATAGCAAGATAACCAAGCCCTCGACTCAAGACTAATCTTTAATAAATATAGCTCACGGACTCGATTACATAGATAAGGATCAAAACAAAAACTCAAAGCTAGATCATACTAAACTTTATTCTACTAGATCAAAATATAACCAAAAGGGATCGAACTAAGAAAAATGATAAAGATAGGAGTGTGATGGTGATACGATACCGGGGCACCTCCCCCAAGCTTGGCAGTTGCCAAGGGGAGTGCCCATACCCGATACTCAGTTCTCCTTTGCTGGTGAAGAAGATGGTGGTGATGATGGAGTGTCGCACATCGAGCGTAGGAGATCCTCCAATTTGCGGATAATGCCCTTGAGTGTGGTGATATGCTCCTTCAACAAAATATTTTCACGTGTGAGATACTTGTTTTGTATGTGAGCTAACTCAATCATCTTGAAAGCTTCAATCTCAGTTGGGGTAAGAAGATTGTGATGAGATTGAAGGATGTCTTCTTCTTCTGCTGCCGGAGCTTGATCCTCTATGGCCTTCTTGATCCTATCTGTTGGGGAACGCGGTAATTTCAAAATTTCCTACGATCACGCAAGATCTATCTAGGTGATGCATAGCAACGAGAGGGGAGAGTGTGTCCACGTACCCTCGTAGACCGAAAGCGGAAGCGTTATGACAACGCGGTTGATGTAGTCGTACGTCTTCACGATCCGACCGATCCAAGTACCGAACGTATGGCACCTCCGCGTTTAGCACACGTTCAGCTCGATGATGTCCCTCGTACTCTTGATCCAGTTGAGGCCGAGGGTGAGTTCCGTCAGCACGACGGCGTGCCGACGGTGATGATGATGCTACCGGCGCAGGGCTTCGCCTAAGCTCCGCAATGGTATGATCGAGGTGTGTAACTGTGGAGGGGGGCACTGCACACGGCTAAAAGATCAACTTGTGTGTCTATGGGGTGCCCCCTAGCCACGTATATAAAGGATGGAGGGAGGAGGAGGCCGGCCCTCATAGGGCGCGCCCAAAGTGTGGAGTCCTACTAGGACTCCCTAGTCCTAGTAGGATTCCACCTCCCACATGGAATAGGAAAAGGGGAAGGGAGAAGGAGAAGGAAGGAAGGGGCCAGCCCCCTTCCCTAGTCCAATTCAGACCAGTCCATGCGGAAGGGGCGCGGCCACCCTTGAGGCCTTTCCCTCCTTTCCCGTATGGCCCATTAAGGCCCAATACGAATTCCCGTAACTCTCCGGTACTCCGAAAAATACCCGAATCACTCAGAACCTTTTCGATGTCCGAATATAGCCTTCTAATATATCGATCTTTACGTCTCGACCATTTCGAGACTCCTCGTCATGTCCATGATCTCATCCGGGACTCCGAACTATCTTCGGTACATCAAATCACATAACTCATAATACAAATCGTCATCGAACATTAAGCGTGCGGACCCGACGGGTTCGAGAACTATGTAGACATGACCAAGACTCATCTCCGGTCAATAACCAATAGCAGAACCTGGATGCTCATATTGGCTCCCAAATATTCTACGAACATCTTTATCGGTCAAACCGCATAACAACATACGTTGTTCCCTTTGTCATCGGTATGTTACTTACCCGAGATTCGATCATCGGTATCTCAATACCTAGTTCAATCTCGTTACCGGCAAGTCTCTTTACTCATTCCGAAATGCATCATCCTGCAACTAACTCATTAGTCACATTGCTTGCAAGGCTTATAGTGATGTGCATTACCGAGAGGGCCCAGAGATACCTCTCCGACAATCAGAGTGACAAATCCTAATCTCGATCTACGCCAACTCAACAAACACCATCAGAGACACCTATAGAGCATCTTTATAATCACCCAGTTACGTTGTGACGTTTGATAGCACACAAGGTGTTCCTCCGGTATTTGGGAGTTGCATAATCTCATAGTCATAGGAACATGTATAAGTCATGAAGAAAGCAATAGCAACATACTAAACAATCAAGTGCTAAGCTAACAGAATGGGTCAAGTCAATCACATCATTCTCTAATGATGTGATCCCGATCATCAAATGACAACTCATGTCTATGGCTAGGAAACTTAACCATCTTTGATTAACGAGCTAGTCAAGTAGAGGCATACTAGTGACACTCTGTTTGTCTATGTATTCACACATGTACTAAGTTCCGGTTAATACAATTGTAGCATGAATAATAAACATTTATCATGATATAAGGAAATATAAATAACAACTTTATTATTGCCTCTAGGGCATATTTCCTTCACTATCCTCCTTGTTGATCTCCCCGGGTTCTTCTCTCTTCAGCTCTATCTTCATTAGCCAAGCATTGTTGCCTTCATTGTTGGAGGAGGGGGACAACATGATGCCTGGCCTTGACAACTCTGACAGAAAACAGCTCGAAATAAAAATAGAGGATATTTGCGTGATACGAGGGTCAAAACCTTTGGGAGATTATATAATGAATTTTTACCGACCAAAAGAAGTGTCGTGCAAGAAAACGGAGTGCGAAGGGTACATGAGGTGCCAACGAGGCAGGGGGGTGCGCCCAGGGGGGTAGGGCATGCCTTCCACCCTCGTGGATGCCTCGTGTCCCTTTCGAACTACTTCTTATTTTCCTATTTTCTTAAATATTCCAAAATGGAGAAAAATTGCCATTAGAACTGTTTTGGAGTCGGTTTACTTACTGTACCACATACCTATTCCTTTTTGAAGTCTGGAATGTTCTGGAAAGTGTCCCTTATGTACTCCTCCGGGGTTACGGTGTCAATAGCATTGGTTTCAACATTTATGGGATTACATGAGATATAATGTTTGATTCTTTGACCGTTCACCACCTTCGGATTTGTGCCTTCGAAGTTGTTGATTTTTATGGCACCGGAATGATAGACCTCCTCGATAACGTAAGGACCTTCCCATTTAGAGAGGAGTTTTCCTGCAAAAAATCTTAAACAAGAGTTGTATAACAAAACATAATCACCTACATTAAACTCATGCTTTTGTATCCTTTTGTCATGCCATATTTTAACTTTTCTTTAAACAGTTTGGCATTCTCATAGGCTTGTGTTCTCCATTCATCAAGTGAGCTAATGTCAAATAGTCTCTTCTCACTGGCAAGTTTGAAGTCATAATTGAGTTCTTTAATGGCCCAATATGCCTTATGTTCTAGTTCGAGAGGTAAGTGACATGCTTTTTTATAAACCATTTTATACGGAGACATACCCATAGGATTTTTATATGCAGTTCTATAGGCCCATAATGCATCATCAAGTTTCTTGGACCAATTTTTTCTAGATCTATTAACAGTATTTTGCAAAATTAATTTAATCTCTCTATTACTCAGTTCTACTTGACCACTAGACTGTGGGTGGTATGGAGATGCAATTCTATGATTAACATCATACTTAGCAAGCATTTTACGAAAAGCACCATGAATAAAATGTGAACCACCATCAGTCATTAAGTATCTAGGGACTCCAAACCTCGGAAAAATAACTTCTTTAAGCATCTTAATAGAGGTGTTATGATCAGCACTACTAGTTGGAATAGCTTCTACCCACTTAGTAACGTAGTCAACAGCAACTAAAATATGTGTATACCCATTAGAGGAAGGAAACGGTCCCATATAATCAAAGCCCCAAACATCAAATGGTTCAATAACAAGTGAATAGTTCATAGGCATTTCTTGACGTCTACTAATATTACCAATTCTTTGACATTCATCGCAAGACAAGACAAACTTACGGGCATCTTTGAAGAGAGTAGGCCAATAAAAACCGGATTGCAATACCTTATGTGCAGTTCTATCTCCAGCATGGTGTCCTCCATAAGCCTCGGAGTGACACTTGCGTAGGATATGTTCCTATTCATGATCGGGTACACAACGTCTAATAACACCATCTACTCCTTCTTTATAAAGGTGTGGGCCATCCCAAAAGTAATGTCTTAAATCATAGAAAAACTTTTTCTTTTGCTGGTATGTGAAACTAGGTGGTATAAATTTAGCAACAATGTAATTAGCATAATCAGCATACCATGGAGCAGTACAAGAAGCATTTATGACAGCTAATTGTTCATCCGGAAAGCTATCATCAATAGGTAATGGGTCATCAAGAACATTCTTTAACCTAGACAAGTTGTCTGCAACGGGGTTCTCAGCTCCCTTTCTATCAATAATATGCAAATCAAATTCTTGTAGCAAGAGAACCCATCTAATAAGTCTAGGTTTGGCATCTTTCTTTTCCATAAGATATTTAATAGCAGCATGATCAGTGTGAACAGTTACTTTAGAATCAACAATATAAGGTCTGAACTTATCACAAGCAAATACAACTGCTAAAAATTCTTTTTCAGTAGTAGCATAATTTCTCTGGGCACTGTCTAGAGTTTTACTAGCATATTGGATAACATTTAATTTCTTATCAACTCTTTGTCCTAGAACAGCACCTACAGCATAATCACTAGCATCACACATAATTTCAAATGGTAAATTCCAATCAGGTGGCTGGACAATAGGTGCAGAAATCAAGGCTTTCTTAAGTATTTTAAATGCCTCTACACAATCATCATCAAAGACAAAAGGAACATCTTTTTGTAAGAGATTAGTCAGAGGCCTAGAAATTTTTTAGAAGTCTTTAATGAACCTCCTATAAAAACCGGCATGACCAAGGAATCTTCTTATACCTTTAATGTCCTTAGGACACGGCATCTTTTCAATAGCATCAACTTTAGCTTTATCAACTTCAATACCTCTTTCAGAAATTTAATGCCCCAAGACAATACCTTCATTAACCATAAAGTGGCATTTCTCCCAATTCAAGACAAGATTAGTTTCTTCACATCTCTGCAAAACTCGTTCAAGGTTGCTTAAGCAATCATTAAAAGAAGTTCCATACACGGAAAAATCATCCATGAATACATCAACAATATTTTCACAAAAGTCAGAGAATATAGCAGTCATACATCTTTGAAAGGTAGCAGGTGCACTACATAAACCAAAAGGCATATGTCTATAAGCAAAGGTACCGAAAGGGCAAGTAAAACTGGTCTTTTCCTGATCCTCTTTTGACACAGGTATTTGAGAGAAACCAGAATAACCGTCTAGAAAGCAAAAATGTGTATGTTTGGATAATCTTTCTAGCATTTGATCAATAAAAGGTAAAGGGTAATGATCTTTTCTAGTAGCTTTATTTAATTTGCGGAAATCAATTACCATTCTATAACATGTAACAATTCTTTGTGGGATCGATTCATCTTTATCATTAGGAACAACAGTAATACCTCCCTTCTTAGGGACACAATGGACAGGACTTACCCACTGACTATCAGCAACAAGATAAATTATACCTGCCTCCAGAAGCTTTATTATTTCATTTCTTACCACTTCTTTCATCTTAGGATTTAACTGTCATTGGTGATCAACAACTGGTTTAGCGTCTTTCTCCAATTTTATTTTGTGCTGGTAAAGAGTGGGACTAATTCCCTTAAGATCATCAATAGTATATCCAATAGCAGCACGGTGCTTCTTCAGAGTTTTCAATAATTTCTCTTCTTCCTGTTCTGAAAGGTTAGCACTAATAATAACAGGATATATCTTATTTTCATCAAGATAAGCATATTTAAGAGTATCAGGTAATGGTTTAAGCTCAAACACGGGATCACCCTTGGGTGGGAAGGATCTCCTAGGATTTCAATAGGCAAGTTGTGTTTTAGTCCTTTCGATAAGTAAGAGTGTCGAACCCAACGAGGAGCAGAAGGAAATGACAAGGAGTTTTCAGTAAGGCATTCTCTGCAAGCACTGAAATTATCGATAACAGATAGTTTTGTGATAGGGTAATTCGTAACGGGTAACAAGCAACAAAAGTAAATAAGGTGCAGCAAGGTGGCCCAATCCTTTTTGTAGCAAAGGACAAGCCTGGACAAACTCTTATATAAAGGAAAACACTCCCGAGGGCACATGGGAATTATCGTCAAGCTAGTTTTCATCATGCTCATATGATTCACGTTCGTTACTTTGATAATTTGATATGTGGGTGGATCGGTGCTTGGGTACTGCCCTTCCTTGGACAAGCATCCCACTTATGATTAACCACTCTTGCAAGCATCCGCAACTGTGAAAGAAGAATTAAGGTAAACCTAACCATAGCATGAAACATATGGATCCAAATCAGCCCCTTACGAAGCAACGCATAAACTAGGGTTTAAGCTTCTGTCACTCTAGCAACCCATCATCTACTTATTACTTCCCAATGCCTTCCCCTAGGCCCAAACAATGGTGAAGTGTCATGTAGTCGACGTTCACATAACACCACTAGAGGAAAGACAACATATATCTCATCAAAATATCGAACGAATACCAAATTCACATGACTACTTATAACAAGACTTCTCCCATGTCCTCAGGTACAAACGTAACTACTCACAAATCATATTCATGTTCATAATCAGAGGGGTATTAATATGCATAAAGGATCTGAACATATAATCTTCCACTAAATAAACCAACTAGCATCAACTACAAGGAGTAATCAACACTACTAGCAACCCACAGGTACCAATATGAGGTTTTGAGACAAAGATCGGATACAAGAGATGAAGTAGGGTTTGAGAGGAGATGGTGCTGGTGAAGATGTTTATGGAGATTGACCCCCTCCCAATGAGAGGATCGATGGTGATGACGGTGGTGACGATTTCCCCCTCCCGGAGGGATGTTTCCCCGGCAGAACAGCTCCGCCAGAGCCCTAGATTGGTTCCGCCAAGGTTCCGCCTCGAGACGGCGGTGCTTCGTCCCGAAAGCTTCCTTCCGATTTTTTTCAGGGCAAAAGACACCTTATACGAGAAGATGGGCATCGGGGGGCTTCCAGGTGGCCCACGAGACAGGGGGCGCGCCCAAGGGGGTAGAGCGCGCCCCCCACCCTCGTGGCCAGGGTGTGGGCCCCCTTCGGTTGATTCTTTCACCAGTATTTTTTATTAATTCCAAAAAGTGCCTCCGTGAAGTTTCAGGACTTTTGGAGTTGTGTAGAATAGGTCTCTAATATTTGCTCATTTTCCAGCCCAGAATTCCAGCTGCCGGCATTCTCCCTCTTTATGTCAACCTTGTAAAATAAGAGAGAAAAGGCATAAGTATTGTGACATAATGTGTAATAACAGCCCATAATGCAATAAATATTGATATAAAAGCATGATGCAAAATGGACGTATCAATAGTTCATCGTGAAGTTTTTATAGCTTGGTGGCAGTGATTGAAGAACTCTGTCAATGATACTATCATCAGGAAGATTAACTCCCAGTTGAGTCAAGTGGTTGTGGTATCCAGACATTCTCAGTATATGTTCATTGACAGAACTTTTCTCCTCCATCGTGCAGCTATAGAACTTATTGGAGACTTCATATCTCTCAATTCAGGCATTTGCTTGAAATATTAACTTCAACTCCTGGAACATCTCATATGCTCCATGATGTTCAAAACGTCTTTGAAGTCCCGATTCTAAGCCGTAAAGCATGGCACACTGAACTATCGAGTAGTCATCAGCTTTGCTCTGCTAGCCGTTCATAACGTCCGAAGTTGCTCCTGCAGCGGGTCTTGCACCTAGCGGTGCTTCCAGGATGTAATTCTTCTGTGCAGCAATGAGGATAATCCACAAGTTATGGACCCAGTCCGTGTAGTTGCTACCATCATCTTTCAACTTAACTTTCTCTGGGAACGCATTAAAATTCAAAGGAACGGTAGCACGGGCCATTGATCTACAACAACATAGACATGCAAAAACTATCAGGTACTAAGTTCATGATAAATTAAAGTTCATTTAATCATATTACTTAAGAACTCCCACTTAGATAGACATCCCTCTAGTCATCTAAATGATCACGTGATCCATATCAACTAAACCATGTCCGATCATCACGTGAGATGGAGTAGTTTTCAATGGTGAACATCACTATGTTGATCATATCTACTATATGATTCACGTTCGACCTTTCGGTCTCAGTGTTCCGAGGCTATATCTGCATATGCTAGGCTCGTCAAGTTTAACCCGAGTATTCTGCATGTGCAAAACTGGCTTGCACCCATTGTATGTGAACGTAGAGCTTATCACACCTGATCATCACGTGGTGTCTCGGCACGACGAACTGTAGCACCGGTGCATACTCAGGGAGAACACTTATACCTTGAAATTTAGTGAGGGATCATCTTATAATGCTACCGCCGTACTAAGCAAAATAAGATGCATAAAGGATAAACATCACATGCAATCAAAACATGTGACATCATATGGCCATCATCATCTTGTGCCTTTGATCTCCATCTCCAAAGCACTGTCATGATCTCCATCGTCACCGGGTTGACACCTTGATCTCCATCGTAGCATCGTTGTTGTCTCGCCAACTATTGCTTCTACGACTATCGCTACCGCTTATTGATAAAGTAAAGCAATTACATGGCGATTACATTTCATACAATAAAGCGACAACCATAAGGCTCCTGCCAGTTGTCGATAACGGTTACAAAACATGATCATCTCATACAATAATTTATATCTCATCACGTCTTGACCATATCACATCACAACATGCCCTGCAAAAACAAGTTAGACGTCCTCTACTTTGTTGTTGCAAGTTTTACGTGGCTGCTACGGGCTTCTAGCAAGAACCGTTCTTACCTACGCATCCAAACCACAACAATTTTTTGTCAAGTGTGCTGTTTTAACCTTCAACAAGGACCGACCGTAGTCAAACTCGATTCAACTAAAGTTGGAGAAACAGACACCTGCTAGCAACCTGTGTGCGAAGCACGTCGGTAGAACCAGTCTCATGAACGCGGTCATGTAATGTCGGTCCAGGCCGCTTCATCCAACAATACCGCCGAATCAAAGTAAGACGTTGGTGGTAAGCAGTATGACTATTATCGCCCACAACTCATTGTGTTCTACTCGTGCATATATCAGCTACGCATAGACCTGGCTCGGATGCCACTGTTGGGGAACATAGTAATTCAAAAAAATTCCTACGATCACGCAAGATCTATCTAGGAGAAGCATAACAACGAGCGGGGAGAGTGTGTCCACGTACCCTCGTAGACCGAAAGCGGAAGCGTTAGTTAACACGGTTGACGTAGTCGAACGTCTTCACGATCCAACCGATCCAAGTACCGAACGTACGGCACCTCCGTGTTCAGCACACGTTCAACACAATGACGTCCCTCGAGATCTTGATCCAGTAGAGCGTCGAGGGAGAGTTCCGTCAGCACGACGGCGTGGCGACGGTGTTGGTGATGTGATCCGCGCAGGGCTTCGCCTAAGCACTACGACAATATGACCGAGGTGGTAAACTATGGAGGGGGGCACCGCACACGGGTAAGAAACAACTGTTGTGCCT
The DNA here is from genome assembly GCF_018294505.1 of Triticum aestivum. Classification (NCBI taxonomy): domain Eukaryota; kingdom Viridiplantae; phylum Streptophyta; class Magnoliopsida; order Poales; family Poaceae; genus Triticum; species Triticum aestivum. Next base: position 511,563,856 of record NC_057808.1, read on the forward strand.
TGTGGTGCCCCTTGGCCACGTATATAAAGGAGGAGAGGGAGGAGGCCGGCGGCCATGAGGGGGTGCGCCAAGGGGGGTCCAACTAGGATTCCCAAACCTAGTTGGACTCCCTTTCCTATTCCAAGAGGGGGAAGGAGGGAAGGAGAGGGAGAAGGAGAGGAAAGAGGGGGCCGCGCCCCCTCCCCCTAGTCCAATTCGAACTGCCCTTAGGGGGGGCGCCACCCTATGGTCTGCCCTCTCCTCCCTTATGGCCCATTGAGGCCCATAATTTCCCCGGGGGGTTCCGTAACCCCTCGGTTCCCCGATAAATATCCAAAACGTCCCGAAACCTTTCTGGTGTCTGAATACCTTCGTCCAATATATCAATCTTTACCTCTCGACCATTTTGAGACTCCTCATCATGTCCGTGATCTCATCCGGTACTCCGAACAAACTTTGGTCACCAAAACACATAACTCATAATACAAATCGTCATCGAACGTTAACCGTGCGGACCCTACGGGTTCGAGAACTATGTAGACATGACCGAGACACATCTCCGATCAATAACCAATAGCGGAACCTGGATGCTCATATTGGCTCCTACATATTCTACGGAGATCTTTATCGGTCAAACCGCATAACAACATATGTCATTCCCTTTGTCATCGGTATGTTACTTGCCCGAGATTCGATCGTCGGTATCATCATACCTAGTTCAATCTCGTTACCGGCAAGTCTCTTTACTCGTTCCGTAATGCATCATCCCGCAACTAACTCATTAGTCACATTGCTTGCAAGGCTTATAGTGATGTGCATTACCGAGAGGGCCCAGAGATACCTCTCCGATACACGGAGTGACAAATCCTAATCTCGATCTATGCCAACTCAACAAACACCTTCGGAGACACCTGTAGAGCATCTTTATAATCACCCAGTTACGTTGTGACGTTTGATAGCACACTAAGTGTTCCTCCGGTATTCGGAAGTTGCATAATCTCATAGTCAGAGGAATATGTATAAGTCATGAAGAAAGCAATAGTAGTAAAACTAAACGATCATTATGCTAAGCTAGTGGATGGGTCTTGTCCATCACATCATTCTCTAATGATGTGATCCCGTTCATCAAATGACAACACATGTCTATGGTCAGGAAACTTAACCATCTTTGATTAACGAGCTAGTCAAGTAGAGGCATACTAGGGACACTCTGTTTGTCTATGTATTTACACATGTACTAAGTTTCCAGTTAATACAATTCTAGCATGAATAATAAACATTTATCATGATATAAGGAAATATAAATAACAACTTTATTATTGCGTCTAGGGCGTATTTCCTTCAAGAAGAGGGGATAGAGCTTGAGCTGGAAAGAGGGAGAATGGAAATGGGGGTGAATGAGTGGGTGGGGGAGCACAGCCCCCACCCCTCACAACCTTATCGAGGACCCTACCGCCAGAGTCCCCGACGGTAGGATGTTAGAGCCTACCGCCAGAGTTGTTGGCGGTAGGTACCTTTGCAACGTGTCAGTGGCCGTTAACAGCCAGACGCCGTTAGGGCACCTACCGCCGGGGAGGGCAGTGGTAGCCTGTGTATGCTACCGCCAGGGTCGGCGATGGTAGCAAAAGGGTCAAATCTCGAAAATTTTCCAGACCGGTGTCAGATCCTGATAAAGTATGTGAAAAGGGTCAAAACACGAATTTTTGCCGTTGTGCGCTGCTTTATATTGGTGAATCAGTGTTCATCTTTTGAGTAGTAGCAGCAGTCTAGCTAGCGGTTAGGGGTTAGTGGTGAAGGAGGGAATGGATTTCGGCGGGGCAACAAGTGCAGCGCCTATGCGTTAGGCGCTACACTATATACACAGTATAGTGTAGCGCCTAGCTCTTAGGCGTCGCACACTGACTCTGTAAATTTTAGACAGTAGGAACCCTCTGTTGCTTTCATGTGTAGCGCCTTTCGTCTCGGCGCCGCATATGATAGTATGACGCCTTTCGTTTAGGCGCTGCACAATCAGGGGTGAGGCCATGGGGTGCCACGCTGGCCAGATGTGCAACGCCTGTCAGTTAGTCGCTGCACAGTGTAGTGTGGTGCCTAGTTGTCAGGCGCCAAAAAAAAGTCAGTTTGTGAAAAAATTCAACGGCAGTTCATTTTGTGAATTAATTTCGTTCTCAGATCAAATATGTGTTTTTTGCCGATAAGGGAGGGCAAGAAAGACACGCCGCAACGGTGGAGGGAGGGAGGGAGGCAGCGCGGGCGAGCCGTGGCACTGCATGCATCCAGCCATGGCTCCTGCTGGTCCCTTCTCGGCCTTCCATTGGCAATGGGCATTGCCCGTGCAGCCCTTTCGTTTCCTCCCCACCAACTTTTACCTTCCCTGGCTTTCCTTGCATTGGCATTGGGGAACAAGCAGGCAGGCGACAGAGGAGGGGTGAGCAGAATCGCGACGCAGGTGAGGTCTTGGGCTGCGCTGGTGATCTTCCTGTCGGGCTGCAAAACCGAGTAGTACTAGTAGAGTAGAGATCTCAGTAGAGTATATCCCGAGAACCCACACGACACGACCATGACCAATGACCAGTGGAGGGAGGTAGTGGGATCAAGGGTAGCCATGTGGAAAAGCGGCCAAGAAAGCTTTCACAGCGCTGCTACCTTTTGTTTTACTGTATCATCTTCCCTTGCTTCCCTTGGTAAGGCCAACTCTAGCGCGTGACCCTATCCTGTTCAGCCGCGTTCGTTTGGGATAAACGGACAGACGACGACGCCTAACGCGCGGTCCCATACGGACAAATGTCCGTTTTCCGTCCATTTTCACCCCATCCACGGCCAAGTTTGGCCTCGTTAGCGGTCGAACTTGAATGGAAATTTCTTTTACCTATTTCCTTGGGCAATCTCTTATTAACAACCGACACGCGCAGACGGCTGCGATGCGTGCCCTCGTCACCCCTGGCCCGCTCGTCGGTGACACAAGTCACCCCTCCCCCCCCCCTCCTCCCATCCCACACCAGTCCTCGCCGCTGCCGCCCCTCGTCCCCGGCCGCAGCGACTCCCAGCCCACACCCTCCCCAACCCACGCCATAGCCGCCGCCGGCGGCCCTCGTCCCGGGATAAACTATCCCAGGCCCGCCGGATTTGTGTGCATCCGGCCACATTTTGGTCGCCGGATCTGTGTGAATCTGCCCGCATCTGGGTCGCCGGCGGCAGGCCTCGCCATGGATTGGCCGAGCAGGGCCGCACAGCCCTAGCAACTCGGGGCCCATATGCATTCACGGACTCCGCCTCTAGCCGCTCGAATCTGTCTCGCCGGAAGTTCGCCGGCACGCCCGGCCAACGTCCGGGCTCGGCGCTAGCCGAAAGGCTCGCCGGCTCACCGGTGCCGCTCGTGGGGTGTGGCGACTGCGGGAAGAAGGTCGTGCGCCGCGTTTCTTCCACGCCGGAACATCCCAGGTGGGTGTTCATCAAATGCAAAAACGGACAAGGTATATGCCTACTTCGGTGGTGATTCGGATTCGGCGCGTATTCAGTAGTTTTTCTTACAATGCTTTGAATTTGTGTGTAGGCTCCCTGCAGGTTTTGGTATTGGAAAGAAGAATACATTGATCTATTAATAGGACGAAATTTGATAGATACTCGTGCACTTCTTGCTCGAGTAGTGGGTAGAGATGAGAATAGAGATGAGATTAGAAATGCCATTAGATGGGAAGCAACGTCTACTTCTTTAGAATCGAAGAAGAAGACCGAAGTAGCGAAGGTCGACAATCTGCAGATAAACAATGAAGACATCGAGAAGATATTAAACCAACTTCAGGGAGCAGTTATGGAAGTTGGTTTCCTTTTAAAATGTCTAATTGTAGTTGTTGTTTGCTTTGGTCCGAAAATCCAATCGGTGCCCAGGCTCATCTGCTCCCGGTCAGAAAAAAATTCAAAAAAACTAGAAAAAATTAAAAAAAAATCCATTTTTTGTGTGGTAGATAATTTGATGCCTGAGGTCCACTCCAAATTTCGGCTCATTTGGATATCTGAGCAGCTCTCGGCAAAAAAGACAAATCGGGTCAAAACAGTGCGTGAACAGTAAACTTTTTTACAGACCCCGATTTTGTCTTTTTTACAGAGAGCTGCTCAAATGTCCAAATGAGTTGAAATTTGCAGCGAACCTCACGCATCAAATTATCTACCACCCCAAAAAAATTGGAATTTTTTGAATTTTTCTAGTATTTGTTTTGAATTTTTTCGTCACCGTGGGTGCAGCTGAGCCCGAGAGCAGAAACGCCGCACTCGCTTTGGTCTTGCTATTTTAGTCAAAATGTAGTTGATCTACTCCAATGTATGAAAATGTTGTCGATGAAATAAAAGAAAATTGCCCAAGAAAATATTTGTTCATGGCCGTGGCGGACCGGATGCGTCCGCGCGTTGGGCGCACGGCTACCGCATCCCAGGACAGGCCCTGACATGACCCCATTGGCCGCCCCAAACAGACAGAATTTGGGCTAAACGGACTTCCGGATGGGGTCACGCGCTGGAGTTGGCCTAATTTCATTTCTGTGCAATGGTTTTTATTCGTTCGGATCTCTCTTGTTGAGCAGCAGGTACGGAGGGATGTGGTACTGCCAATGTGTTCGCCAGCCGCACCTTCTTCCTTTACAGACGGAAACGGAAGAGATTTAACACAACATCTTGTAAATTCTGTTACAAACTACTGTACTGTGTATCCCCATTGTAGTTTCGTACCTCCATGGGTTTCATCTCTACTATCTTACGGCAATGAAACTTCAGTCTGTAGTTACCACAAAGACAAGTTTGTGACATGAAATTGCAGTAACAGACTTCCATCTCGACAACATCTTATGATTTGGATCTCTACTACTATTGTTGCAAACTCAAGGGATTCACTGAAACAACATCTGTTCAGTTGCCCTGAATCTTTGACGAATAACTGCAAGCAAAAGACTATGAACTGACAGTTTACTGCAACAGCGGGAACGCAGAAATGACCTTTTCAACTGATCAAACACGCCTCGCAAGGGTTATTACAGACTCCTCTCACGGACATGCAAAACATACATAAAACACTTCGGTGTGGATTCAACCAAAGCATCATTTCGTATTCAGCGATTTCTTGAGACCACGAAGGGCACCCCACATGGCAGTTAACACAATGAAGAGGAGTACCCCGGTGCCAATGGCGTACTTCAGACCAAGGTTCATGAGCAAGTTTACCAGCAACCCCGCAAGAAGCACTCCCATGAAATTCGCGGACAAACCTGACCAGAACGGCATGCCAAGGACGGACGCGATGATGGTGCCGGTCCATGCTCCGGTGCCTGGGAACGGGACAGCGGCAAACAGCATCAGCCCGAGCCACTGGAACTCCTCGACTGGCGCAGCCTTCCGTCGCGCCCGCTCGAAGAGGAGGTCCATTATCCGGGTCGCCCAAGCACTTCTCTGCGAGAGGAAGGTTGCGAGTTTCTTCAGGTAGAGGATGATGAATGGCACAGGCACCATGTTCCTGGAGAAACAGAGAGTACATATCAAGTTCTATACATATAGCATTAAACAATTTCTGAAGAGAGATCACACGTTGCTGATACTAGAGTGACAACTGGCTTTACATTTTAGTTGGGCCACCGTAAAATGACAGTAAAACATCATCACGGCCCTATATATCAATCACCAGGATAAAAAACTACTAACATCAATGCTGAATAGCACTTGGCTTCCACATCATCCGGATTCCCGTATTTTATGCATGCGGATGCCACATCACCTTCCTGCCTACACCCTCCTATCTCACTCTCTCCCTCTCTCTTCTGTCTTCTGCACACTACAAAAATGGAAGTGCAGATTTTCTCCGAATGTTGATGTATTGGAATTCTTCTGCTGGGATGCGTCTTCTCTCGTGAGGCTTGGGCAGCGGTTCTGACGGCTTGGGGGGAGATAAGACTGAATGCCTGACCTGAATACAGACTTGGTTGACTGGTGGAGCTCGCGAGTGACCAAGGGGCGGAGTGCCAGGGATACTCGAACGGCGGTCTTGCTCGTTGACATAGTATTCAACAGCGCGGCTCCGTCCACGCGTGTGGTTCTTCAGAAGGTTTGCGACGAGGGGAGGGACTGGAAGTTGGCAAAGCTACTGAGCTCTGCTCTTCTGATGGAGTTAGATGTGGGGTGGGCTGTTAGTGAGTAGTTGATTCGGGAACCTTGGGCCTCCGGCTGGCTGGAGGTGTTGTAACTGGTTTCCGGTGTTGTACTGGCCACTTTAGCTTTGCTTCTTCTATGATACTGATGCATCCGCTGGGATGTATCCTTGAAAAAAATTTGTATTGGAATTCTGCAGGAGGTTGTCGAAGACGTTTCAAATAGAGGTGACACTGACCTTTGTAGTAGTGAGGTGGGCAGCAGTTGAGTCGGGTGGTTGGGGCTTAAGAGGGAAGAGCTTGAGAGGAAGATCGACACGTTCATCTCATCCTCTTACAAACTGAATACATGTACTCCAATATTAGTACCATGTCCTAGTTTCTCTCAGGGGAAGGGGGCTCCTATTGCTTGTCCACATTGTGGCGGATGTCCTGGGCAGCAGATTTTCTGAGGACTTCTTCAGAGCTGCTAATGGTACAAGAGGTGGGATCCTGGTTGCCAGCACAGATGATTTTGCTATTTCCTTCAACTATAATGCCTCAGGCTCTCACTTTATTACTGGTACTATTACTGATCTGACCGATAATGCTGCTGTGTATGGGCCTCCAGAGGACAGTGATAAGATTCTTTTTCTCAACGAGATTAAGAGCATAAAGAATAGTGTGTTGCCTGATTGGATGATTCTTGGAGACTTTAATCTCTCATTTGTCGTGTCTGCGACGAAAGCAACTCCAACATTAATCTCAGAATGATGGGCCGCTTTAGAAACTTGATTGAGGATCTTGAGCTCCAGGAAATTGCTCTTAATGGAAGGAGGTTCACCTGGTCTAAGGAAAGAGAGAACACGGTTCATTAAAAAATCGATCGTGTTAATCTTGGGAGCTGAGCCACTTGTAATATCAGTTGTCTCCGGCCTCAGCTGCCATTTTGCATTACTGTTCAATGGTCCTCCAGAAGATGGATCTCAAGCACTATAAAGGTTCAGATATGAGGCTTATTGGCTAATGATGGAGGGATTCAGAGAGAAGCTGCTTGAGGCAGGGCTAAACCTGTTCGCTTGAAGGATGCTGTAAAGATTCTGCACATCAAAGCTTTCAAGAACTGCTCATGCTCTGAAATTGCGATATACAAGATTAAAGAAGGAAGTGAGATTGAGAAAGGAGGTACCCAATGAGGCGATTTTCCAGCTGGACCTTGATCAGGAGGAACGTGAGCTATTCGCTAAGGAATGAAACCAACGGCTGAACTAGCTGTAGTAGCATCGTGGTATTTATGGTGGCAACATCAACAACTTGTTAAAGGAATGGCGATTCAAACACCGGAGAGAACAGCTATGTCCATTCGAGTTCTAGCAACAAATTATATTCGATCAATGACCCCAAAGATGCCAGCCCGTATGAAGGAGCATATGTGAAAGAAACCATGTACTGGAAAGGTGAAAGTTAATGTAGATGTTTCCTTTCATGCGGACACTTTATCTGGGGCCTGTGGAGCCATTGCGCGAGATGAACGCGGAGATTTTATAGCTGCTGCTGAATGGTTCCTTCAGCATGTTTGCGACGTTGATTCGGCAAAGATAACAGCTATTAGAAACGGACTGTACCTGCTCGGAAGTCCGGGGTGCAACAATGCCGATATTGCATCTGATTGTTTGTTTGCAGTGGAGTCTGTTCAGCTGATGGATGCAAATTTTGGCCCAGATGTAGCTCTTATTTCTGAATGAAAGCAACTGTCAATGACTTCGCAAACATCTCCTTTATGCATTGCTTCCGGGAGGCTAATCAGGTTGCAGATGAGATAGCTAGGCACTCTTTTAGCACTAGAAACTCAAGTTCCTAGGATACTGTAATCCCTGACTTTATTTCTCACTTACTTGTAAATGATATGACAATCATATGAGAGGAATAAAGTCTATTTGCTGTCAAAAAAAATGAAACCTTCGTTTTCTCTTGAAATCAAAGCTGCTTGGCTTTGCAGCACTTGACAGAGTGAGATGGGTCATAGATCTTGTATTATGTGGACCAAATCTGTAGATGCAAACACAAAAGTTTTTCACGTTAAAGCGAATGATCCCGAGGAGGAAGAATCACATTCCCGCTCTGAAAAATCTGATGGGTGAAGAGACATGTGACCATGATGCTAAAGCTCAGGTGTGTTTAGAGTTATATTAGTGCCTTTTGGCCTTTTGCATTCTAGTCTCTTGGCATCCCTTGTACATGTATATATGTTGGCATTTGCCCCCTGATAATATCAAGTTGCTATTCCTAACAAGGTGCTACTGCATCGCTTCACTTCCCTGATCAAGGAGGCTTGCCAGAGACTTTATGGGGTTTAGCTGGGCCTTTGTCTGTGGGGTGTTCTTTCCGGCGAGGCCCCCTGTCCTCCTCGCCCAATCTCTCCTGCGGCACCTACTCCACCGCCGACGCCACCGGCTCTTGCAGCAAATGCTTCTGGTGATGATAGGGCTACAGCCAAGGTTGCTGCTGATGAAGCGGCTGCTGCTTATGACCAGCAGGTCTTGGCTTATTCGGAGGCTCTTTCCGTTTATCGTGATGATCTGTCTGCTTACACTCAGTGGTGTGATGATGATGCTCATGCCGTGGCTGTTCTCACTTCCAGCGTTCTACCTCTACCTCAGTTTGCTTCTGAGTTTATGGGCTTCGGTACTGTCTTTGAGATGTGGGCTCATTTTCGCCAGCGTTATCAGCCCTCTGGTGAGGCTCTCTACTTGTCTGTGGTCCGTCAGGAGCATGCTCTTCAGCAGGGAGACTCCACTATTGATGAGTTCTACACTCAAAGTTCTGCTATCTGGCGCCGGCTTGACTCCCTTCGCACTGCTGTTTGTGGCACTTGCCCATGTTGCCAGACTGTGAGGTCAGACTTGGGAGTTTCAGCGCATCTATGAGTTCTTATCGCGGCTCAATGGAGAGTTTGAGCCTCGACGTGCTCAGTTGTTTGCTCGTGGCCGTGTTCCTATTTCTGAGGTGCTTTCTGAGCTTCGTGCTGAGGAGACTCGCCTCCGTGGTGCTAGTCTGCTTCAGGTTCCCTCTGTGCTCGCTGCTCAAGCTGCTGCTCCACCCGTGTCTTCCCGCTCTAGTGCTCCGCCGCTACTACCCAACCTTATGGTAGTGAGGGTCGCTCTCGTCCTCGTACTCACTGCGGCTACAGCACCAGGGATGGTCACCCGGAGTCTGAGTGCTTCAAGAAGCGTGATATGCGTAATAAGGAGCCCAATTCATCTACTGGGACCCGTGCTTCTTCCTCGACGTCGCCTACTGTCTCCTTGACTGAGCAGGATATTATGAAGCTTAAGCGTCTACTTGTTGCTTCAGGTTCTTCGACAGGTACTGCAGGCTCTGACTAGTGCTTCCAGTGCTGAGAGATCACCATCTACACAGTTAGGTACATCCTCATGGGTTCTGGATTCTAGAGCTTCATTTCATATATGTTCTGATTCTTCTGTCTTGTCCTCTCTTAGATCTCTAGATTTTCCTATTAATGTTCTTACTGCTGATGGTACTCCTCTTCCTGTTGCTAGTCGAGGCACTCTTTCCACTTCTTCATTTCATGTTCCAAATGTTTCTCATGTTCCTCGCCTTACAATAAACCTATCTTCTGCGAGTCAGCTTACTGATTCTGGTTGTCGTGTCATTCTTGACGTTGGTTCTTGCACTATTCAAGATCGTCGCACGAAGGCTCTAGTTGGGGCAGGCCCTCGCCGCCCTGATTCTCAGGGACTTTGGGAGTTAGACTGGCTTCATGTTCCTTCCGCTGCCACCAGACCCGCTAGTCCATCTGCCTTCGTCGCTTCAGCTACCAGCTCCTTCCAGCAGTGGCATCATCGACTTGGCCACCTCTGTGGTTCTCGACTATCGTCTTTTGTTCGTCGTGGTCTTCTGGGGCCTGTCTCAGGAGATGTCTCCTTACAGTGTCAGGGTTGTAGGCTCGTGGTCTTATGGGGCCTGTCTCAGGAGATGTCTCCTTACATTGTCAGGGTTGTAGGCTTGGTAAACAAGTTCAGTTACCTTGTCCTACTAGGGAGTCGGTGTCTCAACGCCCTTTTGACTTAGTACATTCTGATGTGTGGGGGCCGTCTCCCTTCGCTTCAAAAGGGGGTCATCGATACTATATTATTTTTATAGATGATTTCTCTCGCTACACTTGGCTTTACTTTATGTCTTCTCGTAGTGAGGTTCTCTCTATTTATAAGTGCTTTGCTGCCATGGTTCACACTCAGTTCTCTACACCTATTCGTGTGTTTTGTGCTGATTCTGCTGGCGAGTATATATCAGAAATATTACGTGGTTTTCTTGCTGAGCAAGGTACTATTGCTCAGTTCTCTTGTCCTGGTGCTCACGCTCAGAATGGTGTGGCTGAGCGCAACCATCGTCACCTTCTTGAGACAGCTCGTGCGATGATGACTGCCGCCTCTCTTCCGTCTCATTTTTGGGCTGAGGCTGTCTCCACTACTACATATCTCATAAACATTCAGCCCTCATCTGCTCTGTAGGGTGGTATTCCTCTAGCATCTTTCTGATCGTTCTCCTGATTATTCGGCGCTTCGGTTGTTTGGTTGCATTTGCTATGTCTTGCTTGCACCTCGTGAATGCACCAAACTGACCGCTCAGTCTGTTGAGTGTCTTTCTCGGATACAGTGATGAGCACAAGGGCTATCGGTGTTGGGATCCTATCAGTCGCCGGATGCGTATTTCCCGGGATGTGCCTTTTGATGAGTCTTGTCCCTTCTACACGCGTCCATCCTCCTCTGCTTTTTCACTGGAGGACCTCTCTTTTCTTACGTTTTCGGATACACCTCCCCCTGTGCCCAGTATTCCTATTCCTCGTCCCGCTGTTGCAGATCCGACGCCGTCCTCTCCCATGGATTCTTCTGCTCCCTCATCGCATGATTCTCGACCTTCATCACCGATGCCTTCCCCTTCTCCACCTTCATCACCGATACCTTCTCCTTCTTCACCTTCATCATCGATACATTCCCCGTCTCCACCTCCAGTGATTCCACCTCTTCCCTCCTTTCCTTTCCATTATACTCGTCGTTCACGTGTTGTGCATAAATGTGCCATCTACTTCTGGTGCGTCGTCCTCCTCATCCCAGTCGACTTATGGTCTTCGGGCTCGGCCTCGCCCTCCCCCTAACCGCTATTCTCCTAGTCGATATGGTCTTTCGGCTGTACTTGAGCCTACCTCTTATCGCGATGTTGTTGTTCATCCTGAATGGCAGTTTGCGATGGCAGAGGAGCTTGCTGCTCTTGAGCGCACTGGCACGTGGGATCTTGTTCCTCTTCCTCCCGGTGTTCGTCCCATCACTTGTAAGTGGGTCTACAAGGTTAAGACTCGCTCTGATGGTTCTCTTGAGCGTTACAAAGCTCGTCTTGTGGCTCGTGGCTTTCAGCAGGAGCATGGTCGTGATTACGATGAGACTTTTGCTCTTGTGGCCCATATGACCACTATCCGCACACTTCTCGTTGTGACCTCTATTCGTCATTGGCCTGTTTCTCAGCTTGATGTTAAGAATGCCTTTCTTAATGGTGAGTTGCGTGAGGAGGTATATATGCAGCCACCACCTGGGTATTCTATTCATGATGGCATGGTATGCCGTCTTCGTCGCTCTCTCTATGGCCTTAAGCAAGCCTCACGCGCCTGGTTTGAGCGCTTTGCCTCTGTGGTGACCACCGCTGGTTTTTCAGCAAGTGCTCATGATCCGGCGCTGTTTGTCCACCTTTCAGCTCGTGGTTGGACTCTTCTTCTTCTATATGTTGATGACATGATCATCACTGGTGACGACCCTGAGACCCTGAGTACATTGCCTTTGTCAAGGCCCGCCTCAGTGAGCAGTTTCTTATGTCCGATCTTGGTCCTCTTCGTTACTTTCTTGGGATTGAGGTTTCCTCCACCTCTGATGGCTTTTTTATTTCCCAAGAAAAGTATATCCAGGATCTTCTTACTCGTGCGGCTCTTAGTGATGAGCGCACTGTTGCGACTCCTATGGAGCTCAATGTTCACCTTCGCGCTTCTGATGGTGAGCCCTTGTCTAATCCGACACGTTATCGTCATCTTGTTGGGAGTCTTGTCTATCTCACTGTCACTCGTCCGGATCTCCTATCATGTCCATATCCTGAGTCAGTTTGTTTCTTCTCCCACTTCGGTACACAATAGTCACCTTCTTCGTGTTCTACGATATCTTCGTGGCACGATCTCTCGCCGTCTCTTCTTTCCCCGTTCTAGCTCGTTACAGCTCCAGGCCTATTCGGATGATATGCGGGCTAGTGATCCTACGATCGCCGTTCACTTTCTGCTTATTGTATTTTTCTTGGTGGTTCTCTCATTGCCTGGAAGACGAAGAAACAGACTGTAGTTTCCCGTTCGAGTGCAGAGGCTGAGTTGCGAGCTATGTCTCTTCTGACGGCGTTACGATGGTTACTGGAGGATTTTGGTGTTTCTGTTACTACACCTATCACCCTCTTGTCAGACAGTACAGGTGCTATCAGTATTGCGAGGGATCCTGTGAAGCATGAGCTTACCAAGCATATTGGTGTTGATGCTTCTTATGTGCGCGCTGCTGTGCAAGATCATGTTGTTGCTCTACAATATGTACCTTCTGAGTTACAGCTAGCAGACTTCTTCACGAAGGCCCAGACTAGAGCGCAACATGGATTTCACCTTTCCAAACTCAGTGTTGTGGATCCACCATGAGTTTGAGGGGGGGGGGGGGGGGTGTTAAGTTATATTAGTGCCTTTTGTCCTTTTGCATTCTAGTCTCCTGATAATATCAAGTTGCTATTCCTAACAAGGTGCTACTGCATCGCTTCACTTCCCTGATCAAGGAGGCTTGCCAGAGACTTTATGGGGTTTAGCTGGGCTTTTTTTCCTGCAACTCCCCTCGGCTTATCTTCTGCAACTTGATGATACTTTATCGCTTACAGAGCTCAAAGACACCATCTCCATCTCCATGCTGAGAAGGCTCCGGGCCCGAAGGGATTTACTGGGGCTTTTGACAAAACCTGTGGGGATATCGTGTGCTCGGACCTTCTAGCTGCCCTAAATCAAATGCATGAGTTGAGAGGTGATCACTGGCACCTGCTGAATACTGCCAATATTGTTCTCATTCCAAAAAAAGATGTGGCTTCTTTTTTTTCTCGAGAAAATGCAAAGACTTTGCGTTTCTTTTCATTGAAAAGGTGGGGAAAAAGTTACATGCCTCCTAGGAGACGGTTTACAGAGAGCATTACAAAGGTTTTAATGGACGTCCCAGGTGGCTGGGAGTACCAGCCGAAGGCCTGAGGCCCCGGCCCGAGCCCAGAGGGCGGCTTCCGCTCTAATTTTCTCTGTCAAGAGGGGGACAGATGGTCGATCTCCATCGAAGACACAAGCGTGGCGCTGCTTCCAGATCATCCATCCTGTCAACAGCGCAATGGTGGTGAGTCCCTTGCGGAGTGGTTTGGGGTCGTCTCCTTGGCAGCGAGCCACCATTCGTTGAGGAAGTTCTCGCGGTCCGGTGGTCTGCAAGTCATCCTTAGCCAGGAGAGCGTGTCGTGCCGAACCTGCCTAGAGAAAGTGCAAGAGACAAGCAGGTGGTGAATTGTCTCAGGCTCTTGGTCGCAAAGTAGGCAGCGAGGGTGGTGCTGTAGGCCGCGGCGTTGCAATCTGTCGGCAGTCCAGCACCTGTCCATGTTGGCTAGCCAGTGAAAGAACTTCACTTTCGGCAGTACCCAGTTCTTCCAAATCAGCTTTAAGCGCGGCAGCTCGTGGTTACCAAGGAAGCTCACTTGAAGAAAATACCTCTACTTTTCCTCAAACTGGGCTTTGCTAAGGCGTTTGATTCAGTCAGATGGGATTTTTCTGCTTGAGGCTCTTCAGGCTTATGGTTTCAGTGCTCGTCGGAGGGATCATTTTTCGTTGACCCTGAGTTCTTCCTACTCAAGAGTTCTGCTCAATGGGAGGCCTGATGGCACTTTTATTCATAAGAGGGTTCAAACAGGGAGACCTGCTTCCCCCAATGCTCTTCATTTTGCCCCTGGAACCTTTACAGTGCATTCTGACCAAAGCTACTGGTCATGGCCTCTTATCCCCTGTCATGCAAAGAGCTGAGAAGATGAGAACAAGTTTTTTATGCAGATAATGTCGCTCTCTTCTTGAACTCTATCAAGGAGGAGCTTGCTGTGGCCTCAGGCCTCCTTCATTTCTTCGGCAATGTCTCTGGTCTTCAGGTGAATCTCAGCAAGTGTGTGGCCTAGCCTATTCGCAGTGACCACCTTTTGGTGGTTTGCTGGGGTCATTGACATGCAACTATTTAGGGCTTCCTCTCAGCACAAGGACCCGTAGAAGAATTGAATGCCAACCTCTCTTGGACAGAATTGAGGTTGAAGCCATGGAAGGTAAAATTCATGTAGGAAAGGGGCGTATAACGCTTATCAATTCTATGCTGACTGCGCTCACAAGTCACAACCTACTACTTCTTCACTGCTTTTCCACCGTCAAAGTGGATTATCAAACGATAGACAAGATCAGGAGAAGTTTTCTCTAGTGGGGATAAGAGGCACACGGGGGTAGTGTTTAGTAAGCTAGGTGAAAGTCTGCTCGTCTACATACTGTTGGGGCTAGGAGTGAAAGATTTGGAGCACTTTAGCAGGGCGTTGCGGTTAAGATGGCTATGGTTCAACTGGGACAATGTGGACAGACCATGGAAAGGACTGCCTCTTCCTTGCAATGCGACCTGTCAGCAGCTCTTTGCGAACTACACTTCGACTCACATTGGGAATGAGGAAAAGGCCTCATTCTGGTTCGACGGTTGCTTGATGGAGTCGATATGGCTCCCAGCTTATACCGGTTGGCCTCTAGGAAAAGTATCTCTGTTTGAGATGGGATCAGGGGAGGACAGTGGATGAAGGGCCTTGAAAGTATTAACTTGGAGGAGGAAATTGGCATGTTCTTGCAGATTTGGTCAGGGGGGAGGGGGGGCTTAGAAGCTCATAGCCTGCAACTCTTACTCGGGGTGTCTGCATATGATAGCTAGTTCTTCGGCAAATTCATTGTAATGACCTCCTGAAGATTTGGCATGTTCGAGCTGAAGGAGAAGTGCAGTTTTTCCTCTGGCTTCTCCTGCAGAACAGACTGCATACCGCGGAGACAGGCTGCAATCGAGAGGCTGGCCGCACAATGATGTGTGTGACCAGGTGCTGGAATCGGCGAACCATCTAATGCTGGGATGTTCTTTTGCTAAGCAAATTTGGTTTGCCTTCTCCTCCTCTCATCCTAGAGCTTCTGCAATTGCCCTGAGGTCTTCCGTCGTTGGCCGGTGGAGAAAATCTTCACTTGGAGTCAAAAATCCCCAAGGCCAGAAGATTGCACCTATGTGATTTATGTAGTCTGTCCCCCTGTGGAAGGAGCGCTGCCACGGGATCTTCCAAAATGCCCAGGCCTCCTCCGGTGAGAGCATGCCTTTTCATTCATGCTGACCTTCCATGTACAGGCCAGCTTGATCGAGAGTAAATGGCATGTATTTTTCTTTGTTTTTTAGCTGGTTTTGAGCTATGTACAGACTTCCACTTTCTTTAATTTAAAGCAGAGCTCAGAAAAACAGGCAGGGAAAGAGGTACCTATGTTTTGGGGGACTAAGAGTGAAAATTTGTTTATGTGATAAAGTCAGCAAAGCATATAACTTAGGGTCAAAATGTGAACCTTTTCCATTCAACTACAGTTGCTAACTTGCTAATTTCAGTCCCTTGATCATAATGTGCTCTCCTCAGAATCAGCTGTAATACCATGTAGGAACAGCAAATCTGTAGTAGTAACTAGTAAGCAATAATCAAGTGTCACTATCTCTAAACCTTAGCAATGCACAACTAGAGAACTACCAATTAACCTGAGCAAAAACAGACAATAGCTAAGTTGTCTTGAGATGGCCGTCAGTTAAGTAGCAACCTCAGTTCCACACTCACTAAAATGAGTCATATATTAATATTCACTTAGTTTGCATGTTAGGATAGATATCGTTTTGCAACAGATGACTTATCTGCCATTTAAACTTGTGTGTTGCCCTTTATTTGGGGCAGTTCTAATCCTTCAGGTTTAGTACAAAATGGGGTTTATTTCAACAGGCAAAAATAAAATGCTACAAAGTCAATCCACTTCGTCATTAGTTAAAACTGTCGAACACCTTGAGGAACTGACACTAAATCTACTCAAATGAAGCATTGACACTGGGGATAAGAAATGTACCCCAAAACTGCCAGGACGGTCAGCCGGACGGGGTGAAGACGCATCCAATACCCGGCAGGAATTGCTCCGCGCAGCTCGAGCACCGGCAATGTGGAAGTGTGAACACGACGGCGTCGTCGGGCCAGCCGAGCCTCCGCAGCGAGGCCGCGACCCGTAGCCCGAATCCAGAGGCCTTGATGGAGTCCACCGCCGCCGCCAGGGCCACGCTGCGGCATCCGAGCAGGGCGGCGGAGCCCAGGAGCGCGCCCAGCGCCAGCCGCCCCGCGAGCGCGGCCCAGTCGCCGGGCGCCTGGCCGCGCTCCTCCGTCGCCTCACCGCCGCCTCGCGCCGGCGCCGACGCGCGCGCGGCTCTGGCGACGGGAGCGAGAGGTTTGCGGGGAGGCGGCGGGATTCCGGGAGGAGCGGAGGCTGGAGCCCTGAGGCAGCGGAGAGCGGGCGGCGGAGCCGCGAAGAGAGGCCTCCGTCTCCAAGATGCCGGCGGGAGAGGCGAGGGCGCGGCGGCGATAAGTGCGGCCGCCATGGCTTTCCCGGTGAAGGAGAGAGGCTGCTCTCAGGATTGCCGTCGCGGCGGTGGCGCTCTGCGGGTTTGGGTCGGTACGGACGGTGGTTACGAGATGGGGAGGGGTCGTCGGAGGAGCGCCCGAGGCCACTGCGGCGCCATAGGACGGACGCGAGGAGAGCGGAAACAGAAGATGGATTGCTGACTGTTAATAATAATTTCGAAAAAGAAATAGGTTTTCGCCCGACCAAAATTCTTTTGTAAATCAGGTCAAAAAAAGAAAGGCGATGCTCGACCGGCAGAGCGCCAGATCGGTCCACTCCCCTGCAGTTGGATTGAAGCAATGCGTGCGTTCAGGATTGCCTTGACCGGTTGCAAGTCGCGCGCAACACCGTTGTCTTCTCTGGGTAACCACTTCTCCATCACAGTCGTAGCAAAAAAGTCCGCCGATCTCAACTTTTCTCTTTGATTATGGTTGCGACCGTCACGCAACCCGTATTGTTGTGGCCGCGGCGTCACTTCCATCGGTTGCAGCACATTGCCACATCGACGCTTAACCATGTTATCGGGCACACTAAGCTTAACAAGAGGGTCATGGTTTCCAGTCATTTTATTGGCCCTGATGAAAATCATGGAGGGGAAAATTCTTATAAGTGCCCGATGCCTCAACGGAAGGAGGCATACATTCGCTTGATTTTTTGCAAGCTTTCCAGGTGATTACTCGCCGGTAGTGGGTACTCACTCTCAATCAGATTGATGAGGCTAGGAACGCAAGAGGCCCGGGAGCGATTGCCCAGGCTGAGCCAGCACCCGAGTAGGACGCCGCGGAGGAGGTGCCGATTGGAACATGCTGACTACTGTAGTTTATAGCACAAAATGAACTCACAAAATTATTTCACGACCTGGCCCTTTTAGAAACGCCACAAGCCGTGGCGTTGATGTCCTATTTGGAAACCCCAAACCAGCCTATGTTGCTTGCTGTTGGGAAACGTAGTAGAAAAAAAACGCCCAACACAACACCCAGGAACAATATGAAGATGCATATAGGGTTCGGATCATCGATCGTTACCGACTCTGGAGTGCGGTGGAAGTAGACGAGTCGGTGTAGATCGTACTTGGAGTTCCTCGAACGTCGGTGTAGATTGTACTTGGAGTCCCACGAACGTCGGAGACGATCCCACGAACCACACACGAACGATCCCTCGAACTGAAGACCGAAAGCACGGCTCTGGCGACGGGGGCGAGAGCTTTGTGGGGAGGCGGCGGGATTGCGGGAGGAGCGGATGCTGGAGCCCTGAGGCAGCGGAGAGCGGGCGGCGGTGCCACGAGGAGAGGTCTCCGTCTCCAAGATGCCGGCGGGAGAGGCGAGGGCGCGGCGGCGAGAAGTGCGGCCGCCATGGCTGTCCCGGTCGAGAAGAGAGGATGCTCTTGGGATTGCCATCGCGGTCGTGGTGCTCTGCGGGTTTGGATCGGTGCGGACGGTGTTTACGAGGAGAGGAGGGGTTGTTGGAGGAGCGCCTGAGGCACTGCGGTGCCATGGGATGGACGCGAGGAGAGCGGAAGCAGAGGATGGATTCTTGACTGTTAATAATAATTTCAAAAAAGAAATAGGTTTTCGCGCGATTTTTATGAAAGTAAGAACAGTTTTGCCGACAAAAATTCTGTTGTAAATCAGGTAAAAAAAAGACGATGCTAGATCGGTCCACTCCCGTGCCGGTGGATTGATGGTGGCAAGTATGTACTCTACCTGGGAACGAGTACCAGCAAGGTAGCACCAACATAGGGATCCTTCCACATAACGTGTAGTCTTTCTTGTCATTCACACCTTCCGTCGGATAGTTCGGCGATGCGCCATCGTCCTCAGTGATCCACCACTGATGTTTCACTGACCGAGCGATGCACCACGTGGCCACAATGACAAGGACATGGACTAGATTGTGCTAGGCAAGAGCCTAAGCTTGGGGGAAACTCATTCCCCTACTTACCCTTGCATGCATATTTTGTTTTCTTCTTTTGTTTATTTTCTTTTTATGTTGTCATGTCTACTTTTAGTTTTGCATAACAAAAGTTAGAGAAGATTTTGGTTTTATTTCTTGAAATTCTCTTTGTTGATGTTTCTCTATGAGCCCATAGGTTTGAACACCGCTAGCAAATTGGAAATGAGAAGAACAAAATGGAGAAGTGACTTGAGAAAAAGAGCAAGCAAACGCGAGGATGTATAATATATGACCTATCTCTCAAGTTTTATTAAGTTGATACTTTTATTTGGCTGGTTGCATTTAGGTTTCGTTCACAATGTTAGTTGAATATCAGTTAGTTATAATTCCCACTTCCTCTTGCTACTGAAACTTGGATGCAAAGCATGGTTTTAATTTTTAAAAGAAACCCGGTGAGAAAGGAAAAAGTTTTTGAAGAAACTCATGGGCTCGGAGTTTTGAAGGGAATGAGCACTTAAGGCACTCAACTCGATATGACTGAATTTGATTGACTTGATAGTACCTACTGATAGAGTTGTTTTGAAGAATGCATATTTGAGGTGATCGAGATTATGTCAAAGCTTGTCTGCAATATAAATCATGGCGCTTCAGCTTCTTGCTGGTTCCATGCCTCGTCACTATATGTTGCTTTACACGTGTAAATGTGACTTTGTCACCGTTGTCGAGCTTACGCTGAGATTGTTCGACTTTCTCTTGAGTGGCGTGTTTATGGTAAAGACCGGTTGCTGATTGCTACGCTCGTAAGAGATAAACTTGATCCATAGTGTACAAATTTAGGCCATGGGCGGAAAAACCTGATAAAACCCCATCATGTCTATCACATTTTGGCATAACCCCATTATCAAAGATTGAACTTTTGTCGAACAATGATCGATGGAAGTACTTGAGAGTCATGATTAGGAGGGACTAGTGGGTGTTAGTGAGATACTTGAGTACTATGTTTTCTTCTAACCAAAACCCTTGGTTGTATTTGTGTTTTGAAAAGCCCCAAAATAGATGCATCCTCTTGGATAATTTTTTGCTTGCTCCGCACTTAGTTAACTATGGAAGGTTTAACTTAATAATTATAACTTAGTGATATGAAACCATACGTGGCTAGGCAATGAGTTTAAGTGCAATCATTCAAATGCATGTATTTCTCTTAATTAAGATTGTAGATTTGTGAGAATGGACATATTATATCTTCACAAGCCAGTAAACTTCTTTCCACTCATTTATCAATCTCCCTTTCATTCTTTTAATTTCTTAGTTTCTCAAGGACGAGCAAGACTTAAGCTTGGGGGAGTTGATGGCTCAAGATTTTGAAGGAAATATGCCCTAGAGGCAATAATAAAGTTGTTATTTCATATTTTCTTATATCATGATAAATGTTTATTATTCATGCTAGAATTGTATTAACCGGAAACTTGATACATGTGTGGATACATAGACAAAACACCGTGTCCCTAGTAAGCCTCTACTAGACTAGCTCGTTAATCAAAGATGATTAAGTTTCCTAACCATAGACATGTGTTGTCATTTGATGAACGGGATCACATCATTAGGAGAATGATGTGATGGACAAGACCCATCCGTTAGCTTGTCATAATGATCGTTAACTTCTATTGCTATTGCTTTCTTCATGACTTATACATATTCCTTTGACTATGAGATTATGCAACTCCCGGATACCGGAGGAATACCTTGTGTGCTATCAAACGTCACAACGTAACTGGGTGATTATAAAGATGATTTACAGGTATCTCCAAAGGTGTTTGTTGGGTTGGCATAGATCAAGAGGATTTGTCACTCCGAGTATCGGAGAGGTATCTTTGGGCCCTCTCGGTAATGCACATCATGATAAGCCTTGAAAGCAATGTGACTAATGAGTTAGTTACGGGATGATGCATTACAGAACGAGTAAAGAGAGTTGCCGGTAACGAGATTGAACTAGGTATGAAGATACCGACGATCGAATCTCGCACTACTGGAATCAGCTTCTTTGCCGTCCGCCATGGCGGACGGCAAAGGCACAGATCCCGGACGGCAAAGGCCTTTGCCGTCAGCCAACAGTCGGCAAAACGTCCGGCTGAACGAGCGACGACAAAGGGCACTTTGCCGTCTGCTGGCGGACGGCAAAGGTCATGGCTCTTTGCCGTCTGCTGGCAGACGGCAAAGACTGCAGGCTCTTTGCCATCTTCTGGCAGATGGCAAAGAGACCAAATAGGCATTAATTCTGTTTCTTCTTATACCCATTCATTTTCACAGAAAATCAAACACACATATATATACATAGTAGCAAGTTTCATCCATACATGGTACCAATATAGCATATCCAACACATGTTACCAATAGTAGCAAGTTTCATCCATACATATACATAGTTCCATCAATATTACACAGTTTCATCCATAGTTAGCAAGTTTCACAAAGTCAAAACAAAAACTAAAGACAAGCACTCCATATCTGAAATTAGAAGAAATGACCTAAAACTAAATATCTATTTTCCTAAAAACTATCTTATTACTAAGATCTTCTCTGGATCTTCTTCTTTTCTTCCAACCTGCATAACAAAAACAGTAAGAAAGAGAGAATGGGTTAGGAGTAGAAATGTAGCATTTCACTTGGTGAAATGCAATGCTGTAGGAGCCAGCACTTGAGATCAACACCAGAAAGTACTAATTTTTGAGAGATATCCAGATCCTGCAACAGTACATTAAGAGCAAATTTTGTCGCTAAATAAGCATTGCAATTATCACAGTACAACAAGCAAACAAACACAAGAGTCATGCCCATAAAGCAAATAGATATACAGGCAAGCATAGGTGCAGAGAAGCACATATAGAGTTAGTAATAAACTTGGATAGATGGTTCAATACAAGCACATTGTAACAGTACCCATAATAACTTAGATAACTTAACTACTTCTAAGTACTCAGAAGTAAAGCTGATTGTCCCTATTTTCAGTAAGTGATCATGCAAGAAGACAATTTCTTTTTATGGGTCTCAGTACCACTAGAAGGTCTCAGGACACAAGTTGCTCTTGCAGAAAAGATAAACAAACACATGCCACATATATTACCAATTTCATGGAAACAATAATGTTGGTATCTTTTCATATGCAGAGCCCTTTCTTTCTCCTCTTGGCTTAAGCCATAAAATTCACATGAGGCACCTGCAAGTCACTCCACTGTTGTTATGCTGTACAGTTCAACAAACACAATGACATAAGCACATCTTTTTCAAACAGGAAAATAGAGGGCTGAATTGTGGAGAGCAAAAGGGCGGCCTTGAAACTGATTGAACTAAAGGGTAGAGTTAGTATTATCAAGGCCAAAACCAAAAACAATCCCAGTTCTAACAGATGACATACACAACGTACAGACAAAAAAGGGCCATCTAAAATGTCTACTTGTTCTAGTGGCCAACACGTGGTAACAGGCAAAAACATCCACAAAGTCTCTCCTAAACCTCATAGCATTCATTGACAGCTGTCTTGTCAGGTGTGTTCTACTTGTTCATAAAGCCTCAATGTCAAGAGCAACATGGATAATGCTGGATACATGAGAACAGAGTCATATAACATTTCCAGTATCCAAATTTACTGTATTTAAAGCTAAGCTGAACATCTTGTAGGAACAAAAAAGAAAAAAAATAGCTGAGTCTGAATCTGACCATGCTACAAGACTACACCAACCAGCTTCCTCAGATTTTGACGCGATAGGAAACGGATTGCCATTAGTCGACCAAAACTCTCTGACAATGCATCAGCAAAATTTTCCTAATTATCACGTCTTTCCTGCAAGAAGAATGAAGAACAATCTCTTGGATTACAGTGCACTCAGATAGTCAAAGTCAGAAAAATGTAACAGATACATGTCCTACCACTTTGAGTTGTACTAATAGATAAACTCAATGCAGAGTAATGATTTGAAGAGAACAAAGGCCTGACTTATATATAACACAAATAGGTCTGCATATGGATGTAATCAACATTCAGAAACACGAAGTGAAATTCTTGCAAAATCATAGGAATTCCTAATGATGCTATGAACAGCTTTACTAGGCAAAACAGAGGAGCGCCGGAGGTAGGGGTAGGGGTGCGGGGTTGGACCTGGGGCCGAGCACGGCAGAGAGGGTGAGAGGCGGGGTCGCGCCTACCCGCTGGAGGCGCGCCGGCCTCGTCCGTGCCCTTCCATGGTGGACTGCGCGCCGAGCTGGGAGAGCCGGGTGTGTGGATGGGTAGAGGGCGGGGGGGCATTGGGTACCCTTCCGGCTGGAGGAGACGAGGCGCGGTGGCACGCCGGCCGGAGGAGAGCAGAGGCGCGGTTGCGAAGCTCGGCCCGGAGCTGGTCGGGGTCGGGGGCGGGCAGCCTGAGCGAGTGGGGCTCCGGGTCGGAGGGGTCGTCGATCTTGAGCCCACGCTCGCACTCGGCGATGACCTCCTCGTAGGCGCGGTTGTCGCTGGCGGCCTCGTAGAGGAGGAGGGCGCGGAAGTGGGCGAGCTCGAGGGAGTCGGGCACGAGGTCAACGGCGCGGCGCGCGGCGAGGAGGGCAGCCTGGTGGTGGCGTGCGCGGGCGGCGGGGTCGGTGAGGACGGCGGCGGCGCTGGAGTGGACGGTGCCGTGGGCGCGGAGGAGGAGCGGCGACCCCGGCGCATCGGCGAGGCGGAGGAGGGCACTGGCGGGCGAATGTGGGGGCGGAGTAGGGTTTGGTGGGGGGATGCACTTCTTTCGGCCCATCGGGGGGAAAATGAGATCCACTGGTCAGATCCGAAGATAGCCCCCCTCTTTGCCGTCTGCTGGTAGATGGCAAAGATTCTTTGCCGTCTGCTGGCAGACGGCAAAGAGGGGGTGGACCATTGCAGTGTGCTGGCATCCGCGGGCACCTCTTTGCCGTCCGCTGGCAGATGGCAAAGATTCTTTGCCATCTGCCAGCAGACGGCAAAGAAATAACAGATGACAAAGACCTTCTTTGCCGTCTGCCAATTCTTTGCCGTCTATTGTTTGGTAGCTGATGGCAAAGACCTCAGACGGCAAAGAACTGGCAGACGGCAAAATCCCTGATTCCAGTAGTGTCGGGCAAGTAACATACCGATGACAAAATAAATTACGTATGTTGTCATTGCGGTACGACAGATAAAATATCTTCGAAGAATATGTAGGAACCAATATGAGCAACCAGGTTCCGTTGTTGGTTATTGACCAGAGAGGTTTCTCGGTCATGTCTACATAGTTCTCGAACCCGTAGGATCTGCACGCTTAACTTTCGATGACGATTTTGTATTATATGAGTTAAGTGATTTGGTGACTGAATGTTGTTCGGAGTCCTGGATGAGATCACATACATGACGAGGAGTCTTCAAATGGTCGAGAGGTAAAGATTCATATATAGGATGATAGTATTTGGACACCAGAAGTGTTCCGAGGGTACCGAGTACGTATCGGGTCACCGGAAGGGGTTCCAGGGTGCCCCCGGCAAACTATATGGGCCTATTGGGCCAAGAGGGGAAACATAGCAGTCAGCATCGGCTGCTGCGCCCCCTTGCTAGCCGAATAGGAAGGGGAAAGGAAAGGGGGAAGAGAGAAGGAAGGGGAGGCAATTCGGCCTCCCCCTTCCTTCCCTCCTCTCTCCCCCTTCCTTCCCTCTCAGGAAAAGATGGTAGGGGGCGAATTGGACAAGGCCCCCAAGTAGGATTCCTCCTACTTGGGCCGCCCCATGGCTGTCCCCCTCCCGCTCCCACCTATATATATGTGGGGAGGGGGCGCCTAGAACACACAACAAATATTGTTAGCCGTGTGCGGCGCTGTCAGGACCGGTTTTTCGGGATATTAATTTTCCAGAAAACGGCCTTTGCGCTCACCAGCCCCAGGATTACTGTTAGCTGATGAGGCACCAACTTGATACAAGAATTCCAAGCAAAGTACAAAATATGCAGTACAAGACCATTGTGGCCTAGGAGTACAACACTTGGTTTCTAGTGGTTGATGGCGGAAGCGGTTTGTGGTCTATCTGCGTCTATGGGACTCCATTTCCCACAAGAACAGCTGACCAGGATAACTCCTATCTTCGCGAGGCTGCTATCGTCATAGCGTAGGTTCCGGGGCTGTCATCGCAATGCTATCCCCATGCGCGAAATCTGGCCAAAACAATAGCCAGGGACAAGCCAGTGAGTACGTTTGAATGTACTCGCAAACATTTAGAACACGGGTATAATATAACAAGGGATAATCATGCTCCGAAATATTCATGATCATAACGTCTGTCACTAATTAAACGAAAATATGTGATGCACGCATGCAGGAAAAATATGAACATGCAATACGGGAGTAAAAATAGAATGCACTGACCGAGTGTCTGAAACGACTCCTCGAAAGGTTGCAAATAAATTAACAATGCCTCAGTCGGGCGTCTGAGCGATACCACATAAAGGGCTCATGAAGAAAAATTAAATAACAAGCATGCCGCAGTCAGGCGTCTGAGCGACGCCACATAAAGGGCTTATAAATAATAATTAAATAACAAGCATGCCGCAGTCGGGCGTCTGAGCGACACCACATAAAAGGCTTATAAACAATAAGTAAATAACAAGCATGCCGCAGTCGGGCGTCTGAGCGACACCACATAAAGGGCTTATAAAGGATAAATAAATAACAAACATGCCGCAGTCGGGCGTCTGAGCGACGCCACCTAAAGGGCTTATATAAGAATAATCACAGTGAATATCCAGGAGGTAGAACCATCCCAGGGATACTCATTAATTCAAGTAATGTAAATGGTTAGTCCATAATAATAATAAACATAATCCTCATGTGTCATAGGTCATAATCAAAGTTCTAGTCTAGCCGTTTCTCCATCCGAAGACCGTCACTAGATTCTAGTTTAGCTGTTTCTCCATCCGAACACCGTTACTATGATCCATCTCAGACTGAAGTCCTTACCCATGAACATGGCTATCCAAATAGATATGACCTCTGCAGAGGGTGTACTCTTTACCCACGAGTAACGGATTTATTTAGTCCATCGGGACTAATTCCGCCTACGGCCTTTTAATTGAAAACACGCCTGACCTGCACACACCAGCTTAACTTACCGGTGTCTGGAATCACCCACGACACCTGTCAAGCAAAACTCTAAGTGGGGAGGCTACAACCTCGACGTAGCATGGGATCAAATTTATATCGCGCGCTCTAAGGGGTCCCCCCCTCTCGGTCCCAACCGGAAACACCCATGCCCCCGGACCAGGTGGCATGCCTACCGGATGCATCCGGTATCTTCCACCATGGCCTCTCTGTACGGTGTGTGCTTTGGTAAGGAGTTGACAACTTACTGAACCGTACCCTACCTGCGGCAGGGACAAGTGGTAGTACAAAACAAGTAGGGGAAGTTACTGAACAAGACTCGACCTACGGCCGACTCAGGAGGTCCAAGTATTCTCTGAATGGTTAGCATAACCAAAATGTTTCCATTAACAGACAGAATCACCGCTCATCAAGCCTCATCATGCCATACCGTACACACTCGTCTCGACGAGGAACTAGGGACAAGCTCGTGTCTACCCAAGACCACGACTCTCCCGGCTTCCTGCCGGTATGCATGAAAAGCTCGCGAGGATGATCACTATCACCAGCATATCCATTCTAACAGTAAAGCATCTCCAATATGTACTCATGCGTGTGACTTTACCGTTACATAAAAATAACGTATGCTCCAAGTCAAAGTGGTGTTGTAACTGTATCAAAACACCTCATGAAAATATTATGCCAGAGTTCAGAATGCTTGCCTTCAATAATATGCAAGGGGTGCACTTTTTGAAAGTTTTCTTCCCTCTCTCCATTCCCTATTTTGAAAAACATTCAAACAACAAATATTTCAAAACAGTACAAAAAGTTGTCCCAAATATTTTTGAAATAAATCTTAAAATAAACTAGATGAAATTTGAGGGAGGTAGGAAAAAGAATCAACTCATTTGGAGTTTTATTTTAAAAGATATAGCCAGTCAAAGTTCTGTTTTAAATAAAACAGAAAAAGAAAACGTTTCGGGGGGCTTACGCTTTCTGTTCAGCGAAAACGTATTTTGCGAAACACGTCTCCACTTAAAACACGCGTCGGCGGGGCTGGGTCGCTAACAGTGGGTCCAGGGGGGCCCACTGGTCAGGTTTGACCATTCCCCCCTCTCCCTCCTCTTCCTCTGCCCGAACGGGGCGGGACTCCGGCGATCGCCGTCGACGAACGGCAGCTCCCCACGGGTATCCGAGGGCGGGGATGGACCTGCCAGACCGGGGCGGTCCTCTCGGTGGTCGTTGGGTCGACGGTGGTGGGAGGAGTCGCCGGCGGCGAGCTCCGCGGCGGAGAGGGCTACGGGAGTGAAGGGGGTTTTGGGCTCCGGTGGTTTCCGATCGAGGCTGAGGCGCTGGGCAGCTCCGCAAGAACAAGGGGAAGCGAGTGGTGGTGTTGGATGGGCGGGGGCTTGCCGGGTTGCGACGAATGGCACCAGAAGGCAGCGGCGGCCGAACCGGCCGGAGGTGGGAAAGATGGCCTCTTCCGGTCAATCCACGGCTAGGGGAGCTCTAGGGGGAGGCATGAGGTCGCTTGAGTGCTCGGAGGGGCTCGGGGCCTCCTTTTATAGGCGTTCGAGGCTGGTCCCGCGGCGGCTGTGGATAAGAACGCTGGCGACCGTCGCTCTGTAGCCGCAGGGCGACGTGGCGGCGACGAGCGCATGCCGACGGGCTCCAGGATAAGCTCGAGTTGTTCACAGGGGCAGATGGCGCGCTGGCATGGCTTGGGCGGCGCCGTCCGTGGCAGGAGCTCACTGCCGACGCTGGCGTGCCGCCAAAAGCTCTGACGGCGGCGCTGTAGGGCGCCAGGGGTGGCGTGGAGAGTGGGCGAGGGTAGTGCGCGGCTCTGCAGGCGAGCAAGGGCCAGGGGTGGGACGCGGCGAGGGCGGCAGTGCGACGCGGCGGCTCGGTGCGCACGCGTGCAAAACGTGCGCTCTGGGCGCGCCCAGAGCACGCACGGGACGTGCTCGACGAAATGCCAGGGCAGCCTAGAGTGCGAGAGGGAGACTGGCAATTAACAGGACTAGGTTATGGATAGCTAGGATCTTAGTGGACAAGGTTGCTGGGTCAGTGGATCAAGTCCAAAATGCAAACTAGGAAACATGCCAAAACTGACTGTGCACACCAAGTGTTCGACAGAATGCCAAGTGCATCTAGGCAACTCTTGGAGTGGCCAAAAACTCCAGATCAGGGTCTCCCTGGATGTAGGTGATGATGTCAAGGTCATTTGGGCAAAACCAGAAACTTGCTAGTGCAAGTTTTGCAAAACTACAGTTTTGGACAGAAAGAAAAAGGTCTCATTGCATGCACTTAAAATCCTCCAATGGGTCCACTCTCCTAGACTTAAGGGTTTTGTAGGGAGGGCTACCAGCAGGAAAAAGCTCAGGGTCACTAGAGCAAAATAAAATAGGGTTGCAGTACAAATCACCAAACTGGACCAGAATGAAAAAGAGGTTGATTCACTCAATTTTTTCAAAGAACATCACTGGTTTTTAGCATAAAGTTTAATTATATGCATCTACTGACATCTCCAAACACTTGGAAGAATTTTTAAAGGAATATTTAAATAGGTTGTAGTGCAAAAATTCCTACTGGACCAGATTTGAAAAGTTGATGTGGAGCTCAAAATCTCCAATAACCAAAAGATATTTTTGCATAAAAGTGATTTGGAAACATCCCATGACATCCCCAAATTTTGGTGGAAATTTTAAAGGCATTTGCCAAATGGTTGCAGTGCAAAACAGGCTCCAAAATTATGAAAGATCATTTTTAAAAGAGTAAAGCTCAAGAAAAAGCAGACCTTGCAATTAAATCCACTGATAAAGAATTGTTTCATAGAGAGAGCACGCAAGTCCAACAATATCTTTTTAAAGTTTCCCACTTGAGGTAAAAACTCATAATATCAAAAAAGGGTAAATCTAGACAAATGGAAAAGTTTAATTTCTTGGCAAAATTTTACTTTATAAAACAAAGTAAAAATTTTGGGGTGTCACAGGCGCCCGCCTCCACAGTTTACGCCTACGGTCATATTCACGCAGTGCTTAGGCGAAGTCCTGCGCAGATCACTTCACCATCACCGTCACCACGCCGTCGTGCTGACGAAACTCTCCCTCGACGCTTTGCTGGATCAAGAGTTCGAGGACGTCATCGAGCTGAACGTGTGCAGAACTCGGAGGTGGCGTACGTTCGGTGCTTGATCGGTTGGAACGAGAAGAAGTTAGACTACATCAACCGCGTTGTCAAATGCTTCCGCTTTCAGTCTACGAGGGTACGTGGACACACTCTCCCCCTATCGTTGCTATGCATCTCCTAGATAGATCTTGCGTGAGCGTAAGATTTTTTTTTGAAATTGCATGCTACGTTCCCTAAAAGTGGCATCCGTGCCAGGTCTATGCGTAGATGACATGCACGAGCAGAACACAAAGAGTTGTGGGTGGTGATAGTCATACTGCTTACCACCAACGTCTTATTTTGATTCGGCGGTATTGTTGGATGAAGCGGCCCAGACCAACCTTACATGACCAGGTTCAGTAGACCGATTCCACCGACAGAACTGCAACTAGTTTTGCATAAAGGTGTCTGGTAGGTGTCTATTTCTCCAACTTTAGTTGAATCAAATTTGACTGCGGCCGGTCCTTTTTGAAGGTTAAAACAGCAAACTTGATAAATCACCGTTGTGGGTTTGATGCGTAGGTAAGAACGGTTCTTACTAGAAGCCCGTAACAGCCACGTAAAACTTGCAACAACAAAGTAGAGGACGTCTAACTTGTTTTTGCAGGGCATGTTATGATGTGATATGGTCAAGAAATGATGTGATATACGTTATTGTATGAGATGATCATGTTTTGTAAAAGTTATCGGCAACTGGCAGGAGCCTTATGGTTGTCGCTTTATTGTATGAAATGCAATCGCCATGTAATTGCTTTACTTTATCACTATGCGTTAGCGATAGTTGTAGAAGCAATAGTTGGCGAGACGACAACGACACTACGATGGAGATCAAGGTGTCAAGCCGGTGATGATGGAAATCATGACGGTGCTTTGGAGATGGAGATCAAAGGCACAAGATGATGATGGCCATATCATGTCACATATTTTGATTGCATGTGATGTTTATCTTTTATGCATCTCATTTTTCTTAGTACAGAGGTAGAATTATAAGATGATACCTTACTAAAATTTCAAGGTATAAGTGTTCTCCCTGAGTATGCACCATTGCGACAGTTCGTCGTGCCGAGACACCATGTGATGATCGGGTGTGATAAGCTCTACGTTCACATACAACGGGTGTAAGACAGTTTTGCATATGCAGAATACTCGGGTTAAACTTGACGAGCCTAGCATGTACAACATGGCCTCGGAACACTGGAGATCGAAAGGTCGAACGTGAATCATATAGTAGATATGATCAACATAGAGATGTTCACCATTGAAGACTACTCCATCTCTCGTGATGATCGGACATGGTTTAGTTGATTTGGATCACGTAATCATTTAGATGACTCGAGGGATGTCTACCTAAGTGGGAATTCTTAAGTAATATGATTAATTGAACTTAATTTATCATGAACTTAGTCATGATAGTATTTGCATATCAATGTTGTAGATCAATAGCTCGCGTATAGCTCCCCTGTTTTATTTTTGATATGTTCCTAGAGAAAACTAA
Source organism: Triticum aestivum (assembly GCF_018294505.1). Lineage (NCBI taxonomy): Eukaryota > Viridiplantae > Streptophyta > Magnoliopsida > Poales > Poaceae > Triticum > Triticum aestivum. The sequence goes on from NC_057808.1 coordinate 511,594,399, forward strand.
GTTGAAAGATGATAGCAGCAATGATGCGGACTGGGTCCGTGATATGAGGATTATCCTCATTGCTACACAAAAGAATTATGTCCTTGATGCACCAATAGGTCACGAACCTGTTGCAGGAGCAGATGGAGATGTTATGAACGTTTTATAAGCTCAGTATGATGACTACTTGATAGTTTAGTGCACCATGTTTTACGGCTTAGAACCGGGACTTCAAAAATGCTTTGAACGCCATGGAGCATATGCGATGTTCCAAGAAGCTGAAAATGATATTTCAGACTCATGCCCGTGTTAAGAGGTATGTGACCTTTGACAAATACTTTTCCTACAAGATAGAGGAGAATAGCTCAGCTAGTGAGCATGTGCTCAGAATGTCTGGGTATTACAATCGCTTGAATCAAGTGGGAGTTAATCTTCCAGATAAGGTAGTGATTGACAGAGTTCTCTAGTCACTATCACCAAGTTACTAGAACTTCGTGATGAACTATAATATGCAAGGGATGACGAAAACGATTCCCAAGCTCTTCACGATGCTGAAATCAGCGAAGGTAGAAATCAAGAAATAGCATCAAATGTTGATGGTTAACAAGACCACTAGTTTCAAGTAAAAGGGCAAGGGAAAGAAAAGGAAACTTCAAAAAGAATGGCAAGAAATTGCCACTCCCATGAAGAAGCCCAAAGCTAGACCCAAGCCTGAAATTGAGTGCTTCTACTGCAAAGGAAATGGTCACTGGAAGTGGAACTGCCCTAGATACTTGGCGGATAAGAATGATGGCAAAGTGAACAAAGGTATATTTGATATACATGTTATTGATGTGTACTTTACTAGTGTTTATAGCAACCCCTCGATATTTGATACTGGTTCAGTTGCTAAGAGTAGTAACTCGAAACAGGAGTTGCAAAATAAACAGAGACTAGTTAAGGACGAGGTGACGATGTGTGTTGGAAGTAATTCCAAGGTTGATACGATCACCATCGCACACTCCCTCTACCTTCGGGATTAGAATTAAACCTAAATAAATGTTATTTGGTGTTTGTGTTGAGCATTAATATGATTAGATCATGTTTATTGCAATACGGTTATTCATTTAAGTCAGAGAATAATTGTTGTTCTGTTTATATGAATAAAACCTTCTATGGTCATACACCCATTGTGAATGGTTTGTTGAATCTCAATCGTGGTGATACACATATTCATAATATTGATGCCAAAAGATGCAAAGTTGATAATGATAGTGCAACATATTTGTGGCACTGCCGTTTAGGTCATATTGGTGTAAAGCGCATGAAGAAACTCCATGCGGATGGACTTTTGGAATCACTTGATTATGAATCATTTGATACTTGCGAACCATGCCTCATGGGTAATATGACTAAAACTCCATTCTCTGGAACAATGGAGCGAGCCAATGACTTATTGGAAATAATACATACCGATGTATGCGGTCCAATGAGTGTTGAGGCTCGCAGCGGGTATCGTTATTTTCTAACCTTCATAGATGATTTGAGCAGATATGGGTATATCTACTTAATGAAACACAAGTCTGAAACATTTGAAAAGTTCAAAGAATTTCAGAGTGAAGTGGAGAATCATCGTAACAAGGAAATAAAGTTTCTATGATCTGATCGCGGAGGCAAATATTTGAGTTATGAGTTTGGCCTTCATTTAAAACAATGTGGAATGCACAACTCACGCCACCTGGACACCACAGCGTAATGGTGTGTCCGAACGTCGTAACCGTACTTTATTAGTTATGGTGTGATCTATGATGTCTCTTACCGATTTACCACTATCGTTTTGGGGTTATGCATTAGAGACACCTACATTCACGTTAAATAGGGCACCGTCTAAATCCGTTGAGACGACACCGTATGAACTATGGTTTGGCAAGAAACCTAAGCTGTCATTTCTTAAAGTTTGGGGTTGCGATGCTTATGTGAAAAAGCTTCAGCCTGATAAGCTCGAACTCAAACCGGAGAAGTGCATCTTCATAGGATACCCAAAAAGAAACTGTTGGGTACATGTTCTATCACAGATCCGAAGGCAAGATATTTGTTGCTAAGAATGGATCCTTTCTAGAGAAGGAGTTTCTCTCGAAAGAAGTGAGTGGGAGGAAAGTAGAACTTGATGAGGTAATTGTACCTTCTCTCGAATTGGATAGTAGCTCATCACAGAAAACCATTCCTGTGATGCCTACACCAACTAGAGAGGAAGCTAATGATAATGATCATGAAACTTCAGATCAAGTTACTACCAAACCTCGTAGGTCAACTAGAGCACGATCCGCACCAGAGTGGTACGGTAATCCTGTTTTGGAAGTCATGTTACTAGAGTATGACGAACCTACGAACTATGAGGAAGCGATGATGAGCCCAGATTCCGATAAATCGCTTGAGGCCATGAAATCTGAGATATGATCCGTGTATGAAAACAAAGTGTGGACTTTGGTGGACTTGCCCGATGATCAGCAAGCCATTGAGAATAAATGGATCTTCAAGAGGAAGACGGACGCTCATGGTAGTGTTACTATCTACAAAGCTCGACTTGTCGCAAAAGGTTTTCGACAAGTTCAAGGTGTTGACTACGATGAGATTTTCTCACTCGTAGCGATACTTAAGTCTGTCCGAATCATGTTAGCAATTGCCACATTTTATGAAATCTGGCAAATGGATGTCAAAACTGCATTCCTTAATGGATTTCTTAAAGAAGAGTTGTATATGATGCAACCAGAAGGTTTTGTCGATCCTAAAGGTGCTAACAAAGTGTGCAAACTCCAGCGATCCATCTATGGACTGGTGCAAGCATCTCGGAGTTGGAATATACGCTTTGATAAGGTGATCAAAGCATATGGTTTTATACAGACTTATGGTGAAGCGTGTATTTACAAGAAAGTGAGTGGTTGCTCTGTAGCATTTTTGATATTATATGTGGATGACATATTGTTGATTGGAGTGATATAGAATTTTTGGATAGCATAAAAGGATACTTGAATAAGAATTTTTTTCAATGAAAGACCTCGGTGAAGCTACTTATATATTGGGCATCAAGATCTATAGGGATAGATCGAGACGCTTAATAGGACTTTCACAAAGCACATACCTTGACAAGATTTTGAAGAAGTTCAAAATGGATAAGTCAAATAAAGGGTTCTTGCCTGTGTTGCAAGGTGTGGAGTTGAGTAAGACTTAAAGCCCGACCACGACAGAAGATAGAGAGAGAATGAAAGTCATTCCCTATGCCTCAAGTAGGTTCTATAAAGTATGCCATGTTGTGTACCATACCTATTGTATACCTTGCCACGAGTTTGGCAAGGGAGTAAAATAGTGATCTAGGAGTAGATCACTGGACAACGATCAAAATTATCCTTAGAGAACTAAGGAAATATTTCTCGGTTATGGAAGTGATTAATAGTTCATCGTAAAGAGTTACGTCGATGCAAGCTTTGACACCGATCTGGATGACTCTGAGTCTCGATCTGAATACATATTGAAAGTGGGAGCATTTAGCTAGAGTAGCTCCGTGCAGAGCATTGTAGACATAGAAATTTCTAAAATACATACGGATCTGAATGTGGCAGACCCATTGACTAAAACTCTCTCACAAGCAGAGCATGATCACACCTTAGTACTCTTTGGGTGTTAGTCACATGGTGATGTGAACTAGATTACTGACTCTAGTAAACCCTTTGGGTGTTGGTGATAGGTGGGAACCCGATGAACGAGTTCACGCCCGTGGGTGGCCTGATCTTCACGTCGTAGGATCGAATCCGGAGGGATAACTAGCTGCAAGTAGTCGAGATAACTAGCTTTATACCTGCCAAGGTTGGATGCAAACCGTACGTTGGGGATGGCTGACCGAAGCTACAAGAACTCCAACGCATTGTCCGAACAATCGCGGAACCACAAACCGGGACTAATCCATACAAAACGGCCGGAACCATAAAGCACGAACTAGGGGGAACCAGAGGCTCCTTCTCGCAAATCCGTATGAACTCACAAGATCAAAGGTAGCAAGATCTCTCGGATCTTTCTAGCAGTCTTGATGCATAAGCTTGTAGCTGAATGGTTTGACAAAAGGTTTTTCTAGAGGATGGGGGAGATGGGGTTTTATAGCAGGGACAACCCCCCTTGGCTAGGTGTTAAAATGGTTTCAAAAGTAAGAAGGTTTGCATGGCTTCCTTGGGTGAATAAGTAGTCAACTTTGGGAGTTTTTGGAGAGCTCCTCGGAAATTCGCGAAGCCTTGACAGCCTGGACACCTTCCACGAGAATGACTACAACTTTTAACTCACAACTCCAAATGAGGTGATTCTTTTTGAGTTGGAAAGATAATTTGATGTAGCTTCTGTTGATGTACACCTAAGGCTCTTTCTCTCCACCACATGGGTGTGGCACACCAAAACATCAGAGGTAAAAACTGGCAGCATCAACTTCACTTGAAACTTGTTTTCTCCAAACTTGTTCCTCCAAACCGGCTGCTTTAAGAGCTCATAGGTTGTTGGATTTCTTCATGTGATACCTAAGTTCACCCAACAATAATGGGGATGAAAGCATAGTTGTGTCACCAAGGTTACAAGGTAAACTTAAGTTAGTGTTCACCTGGTCACTTATTAGTTTGGCGCGACTTCTTGTGATTGGGCCTATAATTGTTGCAGACTTGTCGATGGTTGTGGTGTCCTCATCATCCTCCCCCTCTTGAAAAGGAGTCGTCCTCGACTCTAATGGTCCAAAGTATGGAGAGAGGTCGGAAACATTGAAAGTTGGACTAACTCCATAATCCATCGGGAGGTCAATCTTGTAGGCATTGTCATTGATCTTCGCAAGCACTTTGAATGGACCATCTCCACGTGGCTGCAACTTGTTTGCGTTGATCCTGAAAACAATCCTTTCGTAGGTTTACCCACACAAGATCACCTTCTTCAAACAACACCTTCTTTCTTCCCTTGTTTGGTTGTTTTGCATATTGTTCAGTCATCTTCTCAATATTTTCCTTGGTCTTCGCATGAGTTTTCTTCATGACGTCAGCACGCTTACTGGCGTCAAGATTAGTCTGCTCCTGCAATGGTAAAGGCAAAAGATCTATGGGAGCAGCAGGTTTGAAACCATAAACAATTTCAAAAGGACAAAATTTAGTGGTCGAATGTACCGCCATGTTGTATGCAAACTCCACATGGGGGAGATGTTGGAGATCGTTGCAGAAATTAAAATTTTTCTACGCATCACCAAGAACAATCTATGGAGTCTTCTAGCAACGAGAGGGAAAAGAGTGCATCTACATACCCTTGTAGATCGCGAGCGGAAGCGTTCAAGTGAACGGGGTTGATGGAGTCGTACTCGTCGTGATCCAAATCACCGATGACCGAGCGCCGAACGGACGGCACCTCCGCGTTCAACACACGTACGGTTGGGGAAGACGTCTCCTCCTTCTTGATCCAGCAAGGGGGAGGGAGAGGTTGATGGAGATCCAGCAGCACGACGGTGTGGTGGTGGAAGCAGCGGGGATCTCGGCAGGGCTTCGCCAAGCTCAGCGAGAGGGAGAGGTGTCACGGGAGGGAGAGGGAGGCGCCAGGGGCAGGGGTACGGATCCCATGCGCCTCCCCACTATATATAGGGGTGGAGGGGGCTGGTTTCTTGCCCTCCAAGTCCATTGGGGCGTTGGCAAAGGTGGGGGAAAGAAATCCCACCATTTCCCTTCCCCACCGATTGTTATCCCCCCCTTTTTAGGGATCTTGATCTTATCCCTTCGGGATATGATCTTATTCCTTCTAAGGGGGGATCTTGGTGCGCCTTGACCAGGGGTGTGGGGCCTTGCCCCCACTACCCACGTTCATGTGGGTCCCCCCATGCAGGTGGGCCCCACTCCGGAACCTTCTAGAACCTTCCCGGTACAATACTGAAAAATCCCGAACATTTTCCGGTGGCCAAAATAGGACTTCCCATATATAAATCTTTACCTCCGGACCATTCCGGAACTCCCCGTGACGTCCGGGATCTCATCCGGGACTCCGAAAAACTTTCGGATTTCCGCATACTAATATCTCTACAACCCTAGCGTCACCGAACCTTAAGTGTGTAGACCCTACGGGTTCGGGAGACATGCAGACATGACCGAGACGATTCTCCGGTCAATAACCAACAGCGGGATCTGGATACCCATGTTGGCTCCCACATGTTCCACGATGATCTCATCGGATGAACCACGATGTCGAGGATTCAATCAATCCCGTATACAATTCCCTTTGTCAATCGGTACGTTACTTGCCCGAGATTCGATCGTCGGTATCCCAATACCTTGTTCAATCTCGTTACCGGCAAGTCACTTTACTCGTACCGTAATGCATGATCCCGTGACCAAACACTTGGTCACATTGAGCTCATTATGATGATGCATTACCGAGTGGGCCCAGAGATACCTCTCCGTCATACGGAGTGACAAATCCCTGTCTCGATTCGTGCCAACCCAACAGACTCTTTCGGAGATACCCGTAGTGCACCTTTATAGCCACCCAGTTACGTTGTGACGTTTGGCACACCCAAAGCACTCCTATGGTATCCGGGAGTTGCACAATCTCATGGTCTAAGGAAATGATACTTGACATTTGGAAAAGCTCTGGCAAACGAACTACATGATCTTGTGCTATGCTTAGGATTGGGTCTTGTCCATCACATCATTCTCCTAATGATGTGATCCCATTATCAATGACATCCAATGTCCATAGTCAGGAAACCATGACTATCTGTTGATCAACGAGCTAGTCAACTAGAGGCTCACTAGGGACATGTTGTGGTCTATGTATTCACACATGTATTACGATTTCCGGATAACACAATTATAGCATGAACAATAGACAATTATCATGAACAAGGAAATATAATAATAACCATTTTAATATTGCCTCTAGGGCATATTTCCAACAGTCTCCCACTTGCACTAGAGTCAATAATCTAGTTACATTGTGATGAATCAAACACCCATAGAGTTCTGGTGTTGATCATGTTTTGCTCTAGGGAGAGGTTTAGTCAACGGATCTGCTACATTCAGGTCCGTATGTACTTTACAAATATCTATGTCTCCATTTTGAACATTTTCACGAATGGAGTTGAAGCGACGCTTGATATGCCTGGTCTTCCTGTGAAACCTGGGCTCCTTGGCAAGGGCAATAGCTCCAGTGTTGTCACAGAAGAGAGTCATTGGGCCCGACGCATTGGGAATAACTCCTAGGTCGGTAATGAACTCCTTCACCCAGATTGCTTCTTGTGCTGCCTCTGAGGCCGCCATGTATTCTGCTTCACATGTAGATCCCGCCACAACGCTTTTCTTGCAACTGCACCAGCTTACTGCCCCACCATTCAAAATATACACGTATCCGGTTTGTGACTTAGAGTCATCCAGATCTGTGTCGAAACTAGCATCGACGTAACCCTTTACGACGAGCTCTTCGTCACCTCCATAAACGAGAAACATATCCTTAGTCCTCTTCAGGTACTTCAGGATATTCTTGACCGCTGTCCAGTGTTCCATGCCGGGATTACTTTGGTACCTTCCTACCAAACTTACGGCAAGGTTTACATCAGGTCTGGTACACAGCATGGCATACATAATAGACCCTATGGCCGAGGCATAGGGGACGACACTCATCTTTTCTCTATCTTCTGCCGTGGTCGGGCATTGAGCCGTGCTCAATTGCACACCTTGCAATACAGGCAAGAACCCCTTCTTGGACTGATCCATATTGAACTTCTTCAATATCTTGTCAAGGTACGTACTTTGTCAAAGACCAATGAGGCGTCTTGATCTATCTCTATAGATCTTGATGCCTAATATATAAGCAGCTTCTCCAAGGTCCTTCATTGAAAAACACTTGTTCAAGTAGGCCTTTATGCTTCCCAAGAATTCTATATCATTTCCCATCAACAGTATGTCATCCACATAGAATATGAGAAATGCTACAGAGCTCCCCCTCACTTTCTTGTAAACACAGGCTTCTCCATAAGTCTGTGTAAACCCAAACGCTTTGATCATCTCATCAAATCGAATGTTCCAACTCCGAGATGCTTGCACCAGCCCATAGATGGAGCGCTGGAGCTTGCATACCTTGTTAGAATTCTTACGATCGACAAAACCTTCTGGCTGCATCATATACGATTCTTCCTTAAGAAAGCCGTTAAGGAATGCCGTTTTGACGTCCATTTGCCATATCTCATAATCATAGTATGCGGCAATTGCTAACATGATTCAGACGGACTTCAGCTTCGCTACGGGTGAGAAAGTCTCATCTTAGTCAACCCCTTGAACTTGTCGATAACCCTTAGCGACAAGTCGAGCTTTATAGATGGTAACATTACCATCCGCGTCTATCTTCTTCTTAAAGATCCATTTGTTTTCTATCGCTCGCCGATCATCGGGCAAGTCTGTCAAAGTCCACACTTTTTTTTCATACATGGATCCTATCTCGGATTGCATGGCTTCAAGCCATTTGTCGGAATCTGGGCCCGCCATTGCTTCTTCATAGTTCGAAGGTTCACCATTGTCTAACAACATGATTTCCAAGACAGGGTTGCTGTACCACTCTGGCGCGGAACGTGTCCTTGTGGACCTACGAAGTTCAGTAGGAGCTTGATCCGAAGTACCTTGATCATCATCATCATTAACTTCCTCTCTAGTCGGTGCAGGCACCACAGGAACATCTTCCTCTCTGCGCTACTTTCCGGTTCAAGAGGTAGTACTTCATCAAGTTCCACTTTCCTCCCACTTACTTCTTCCGAGAGAAACTCTTTCTCCAGAAAGGACCCGTTCTTGGAAACAAAGATCTTGCCTTCGGATCTGAGGTAGAAGGTATACCTAATGGTTTCCTTAGGGTATCCTATGAAGACGCATTTTTCCGACTTGGGTTCGAGCTTTTCAGGTTGAAGTTTCTTGACATAAGCATCGCATCCCCAAACTTTTAGAAACGACAGCTTAGGTTTCTTCCCAAACCATAATTCATACGATGTCGTCTCAACGGATTTCGATGGAGCCCTATTTAAAGTGAATGCGGCAGTCTCTAAAGCATAGCCCCAAAATGAGAGCGGTAGATCGGTAAGAGACATCATAGATCGCACCATATCCAATAGAGTGTGATTACGACGTTTGGACACACATTTCGCTGAGGTGTTCCAGGCGGCGTGAGTTGTGAAACTATTCCACATTTCCTTAAGTGTGTGCCAAATTCGTGACTCAAATATTCCCCTCCACGATCTGATCGTAAGAACTTTATTTTCCTGTCACGTTGATTCTCAACCTCACTCTGAAATTCCTTGAACTTTTCAAAGGTCTCAGACTTGTGTTTCATTAGGTAGACATACCCATATCTACTCAAGTCATCAGTGAGAGTGAGAACATAACGATAGCCACTGCGAGCCTCAACACTCATTGGACCGCACACATCAGTATGTATGATTTCCAATAAGTTGGTTGCTCGCTCCATTGTTCCGGAGAACGGAGTCTTGGTCATCTTACCCATGAGGCATGGTTCGCACGTGTCAAATGATTCGTAATCAAGAGACTCCAAAAGTCCATCTGCATGGAGCTTCTTCATGCGTTTGACACCAATGTGACCAAGACGGCAGTGCCACAAGTATGTGAGACTATCATTATCAACCTTACATCTTTTGGTATTCACACTATGAATGTGTGTAACACTACGTTCGAGATTCATTAAGAATAAACCATTAACCAGTGGGGCATGACCATAAAACATATCTCTCATATAAATAGAACAACCATTATTCTCGGATTTAAATGAGTAGCCATCTCGAATTAAACGAGATCCTGATACAATGTTCATGCTCAAAGCTGGCACTAAATAACAATTATTGAGGTTTAAAACTAATCCCGTAGGTAAATGTAGAGGTAGCGTGCCGACGGCGATCGCATCGACCTTGGAACCATTCCCGACGCGCATCGTCACCTCGTCCTTTGCCAGTCTCCGTTTATTCTGCAGCTCCTGCTTTGAGTTACAAATATGAGCAACCGCACCGGTATCAAATACCCAGGAGCTACTACGAGTGCTGGTAAGGTACACATCAATAACATGTATATCACATATACCTTTGGTGTTGCCGGCCTTCTTGTCCGCTAAGTACTTGGGGCAGTTCCGCTTCCAGTGACCACTTCCCTTGCAATAAAAGCACTCAGTCTCAGGCTTGGGTCCATTCTTTGGCTTCTTCCCGGCAACTGGCTTACCGGGTGTGGCAACTCCCTTGCCGTCCTTCTTGAAGTTCTTCTTACCCTTGCCTTTCTTGAACTTAGTGGTTTTATTCACCATCAACACTTGATGTTCCTTTTTGATCTCCACCTCTGCTGATTTCAGCATTGAATATACCTCAGGAATGGTCTTTTCCATCCCCTGCATATTGAAGTTCATCACAAAGCTCTTGTAGCTCGGTGGAAGCGACCGAAGGATTCTGTCAATGACCGCGTCATCCGGGAGATTAACTCCCAGCTGAGTCAAGCGGTTGTGTAACCCAGACATTTTGAGTATGTGCTCACTGACAGAACTATTTTCCTCCATCTTACAACTGAAGAACTTGTCGGAGACTTCATATCTCTCGACCCGGGCATGAGCTTGGAAAACCATTTTCAGCTCTTTGAACATCTCATATGCTCCGTGTTGCTCAAAACGCTTTTGGAGCCCCGATTCTAAGCTGTAAAGCATGCCGCACTGAACGAGGGAGTAATCATCAGCACGCTGCTGCCAAGCGTTCATAACGTCTTGGTTCTCTGGGATGGGTGCGTCACCTAGCGGTGCTTCTAGGACATAATCTTTCTTGGCAGCTATGAGGATGATCCTAAGGTTCCGGACCCAGTCCGTATAGTTGCTGCCATCATCTTTCAGTTTGGTTTTCTCTAGGAACGCGTTGAAGTTGAGGGCAACATTAGCATGGGCCATTTGATCTACAAGACATATTGTAAAGATTTTAGACTAAGTTCATGATAATTAAGTTCATCTAATCAAATTATTCAATGAACTCCCACTCAGATAGACATCCCTCTAGTCATCTAAGTGAAACATGATCCGAGTCAACTAGGCCGTGTACGATCATCACGTGAGACGGACTAGTCAACATCGGTGAACATCTTCATGTTGATCGTATCTTCTATACGACTCATGCTCGACCTTTTGGTCTTCCGTGTTCCGAGGCCATGTCTGTACATGCTAGGCTCGTCAAGTCAACCTAAGTGTATTGCGTGTGCAAATCTGGCTTACACCCGTTGTATTCGAACGTTAGAATCTATCACACCCGATCATCACGTGGTGCTTCGAAACAACGAACCTTCGCAATGGTGCACAGTTAGGGGGAACACTTTCTTGAAATTATTGTGATGGATCATCTTATTTAAGCTACCGTCGTTCTAAGAAAATAAGATGTAAAACATGATAAACATCACATGCAATCAAATAGTGACATGATATGGCCAGTATCATATTGCTCCTTTGATCTCCATCTTCGGGGCGCCATGATCATCTTCGTCACCGGCATGACACCATGATCTCCATCATCGTGTCTTCATGAAGTTGTCACGCCAACGATTACATCTACTTCTATGGCTAACATGTTTAGTAATAAAGTAAAGTAATTTACATGGCGTTATTCAATGACACGCAGGTCATACAAAAAATGAAGACAACTCCTATGGCTCCTGCCGGTTGTCATACTCATCGACATGCAAGTCGTGATTCCTATTACAAGAACATGATCAATCTCATACATCACATATATTTCATTCATCACATCCTTTTGGCCATATCACATCACAAGGCATATGTTGCAAAAACAAGTTAGACGTCCTCTAATTGTTGTTGCATGTTTTTACGTGGCTTCTATAGGTTTCTATCAAGAACGTTTCTTACCTACGTAAAACCACAACGTGATATGCCAACTTCTATTTACCCTTCAGAAGGACCCTTTTCATCGAATCCGATCCGACTAAAGTGGGAGAGACAGACACCCGCTAGCCACCTTATGCAACTAGTGCATGTCAGTCGGTGGAACCTGTCTCACGTAAGCGTACGTGTAAGGTCGGTCCGGGCCGCTTCATCCCACGATGCCGCTGAAACAAGATAAGACTAGTAGTGGCAAGAAAATTGACAACATCTACGCCCACAAAAAGTTTGTGTTCTACTCGTGCATAGAAACTATGCATAGACCTGGCTCATGATGCCACTGTTGGAGATCGTTGCAGAAATTAAAAAATTTCTACGCATCACCAAGAACAATCTATGGAGTCTTCTAGCAACGAGAGGGAAAAGAGTTGTCAGGACCCCGATTCTAAGTCACACCGATCTAGCCTGTAACACCTCATATCACTTTGCGGCCTCACGCACGGTATTCCCACGGGTGTCGCCTTATCATGGCCCGGGACCGTTTGCGCCTTTTGGCTCACGTATATGATAGTGTCGCTAGCATCCATATGACAGAGAACCCGGGCCGACATGGCTAGTCGTGAACCCAAAGTGGCACTAACTTACGGGGACAGGCATACATGAATCAACATCGAGCATGTCGGTCAGCAGCGTGCGAATCCGGGCTGTAGCACTGGGCTAACAGGACTCCGGGAACCCGGGCTGTAGCAGGCTAGGCAGGACTCCGGATGTCACCGCGTGACATTTCCCCGAAGGGACAGACACAGGAACGAAGTGAATCACATGCCGGCCAGTCAAGTGTTCCGGAGCAGTAGTGCTGGGCTAGCAGGACTCCGGTGAACCGGGCTGTAGCGGACTACTATGGCTCATGGAAGCACAAGACTACATTTCCCCATAAGAGAGGCTACCAAGGATAAACAACTAGGTTGTCGGATCCCACACATACCAAGCATTTCAATCATACACACAATATGCTCGATATGTGCAAATACAACATGGCATCACAACAAGACTCTACGACTCAGAGTATTTATTCATTATGCTCCGAAGAGCCAGATATTACAAACATGGGTCTCATGACCCAACATTCAGAGCATACAAGTCAAACACATGCGGAAGCTTAACATGTCTGAGTACAGACATCTACAAATGAAAAGGGCTGAGAAGCCTGACTATCTACAAGATCTTGCCGAGGGCACAAGATCGTAGCTGAGGTATCAAGCTAGACGTCGAAGTCCACACGGAACTACTAGCGAGACTGATGTCTCTCTGCAAAACATAAAATAGGCAAACGTGAGTACAAATGTACCCAGCAAGACTTACATCAGAACTAGCTACATATGCATCGGTATCAACAAAGGGGGTAGTGGAGTTTAACTGCAGCAAGCCAGCTTTGACTCAGTGGCTAACCTGAACTACGACTGCAAGCAACTCTTTTGAGGTGGCGCACACGAGTCCACATATTCACCATATCAATACATCACTATGGATCCGCTCCCGTCTCCCAACGAGAACGCCATCCATAGCACTCACGCTTATCTTGCGCATTTTAGAGTATCCACTTTCGCTTGTCTATGAACTGTACAGGCATCCCAGAAGTCCTTTACCACGGACACGACTATTCGAATAGATCATATTAACCCTGCAGGGGTGTACTTCGTCACACACGCTCTCGCCACTTACCACCATGTACACGTCGTGTACCTCGGCAACCTTCAAGCGGAAGCCTGGCGAGGGAGTCGGCCACGACCTGACTAACCACACAAGTCTCTCATCCAGGTTTATCGCCTATTCGGGTTCCATCCGCAAGGAGATCCGGCCGGGGTGTCGCTCACGGCCCCAAACGATGTGTGCAGGGTTCCCAAGCCCACCTCGACGGATGGATCTACGCTTGGTACACCGTACCACGGTGCCTAGTCTGTCCCAAGCCCACCTGTACCGGGTACCACTTGGTAGACTACTAACACTACCTACAAACACCAGAAACTAGTTGCAACTCCTCGACAGAGATCAGGTTGATTAATAAGTCAAGAGGGGCACTTAAGCATTCCAATGCATGGTAGTAGCTGTTTCATGGATCACAAACACAAAACTCAGTTCCTGAGGACGGCTGCAATGAGACAACCCACCATGTACTCCTACATGGCCTCTCACTGCTACCTTTACCAAATCGTGTTCACACACTTAGCTCACACACAGTAGGACATGTTCATCACCATTCCAACTCATCCCCGATGAATCAGACTCGACTCAACTCTAAGCAGTAGCAGGCATGACAATCAAGCATGAATGAGTAGGCACATCAGGGCTCAAACAACTCCTACTCATGCTAGTGGGTTTCATCTATTTACTGTGGCAATGACAGGTCATGCAGAGGATAAGGGGTTCAACTACCGCAGCAAGTAACAGATGAATCGTTGTTGTCCTAATGCAGTAAAAGAGAGCAGGAGCGAGAGAGTGGGTTTGTATCGGAATGGACAAGGGGGTTTTGCTTGCCTGGCACTTCTGAAGATAGCATTGAGTCTTCATTAGTGTCAACGATCACAACGCCGGAACATCGTCTACCGAGAGGGGACAAATACCGGCAACAGAGAAGAAATACAATCAATGCAATGCACAATATGATGCATGATCATGACATGGCAATATGAATGTGTTTTGGGCTAATGCAAGCTAGAACAGATTGAGATGAGTCCATTTGAACCAAAGATTCAAATGCAAACCCATTTTATAGAGTCATATAAGTGCATTATCTTGTTTCATCTAAACAACATGGTTAGGTTGCTCTAACATGCATGAAACCAGTACAGATGGATAGATTGGATTTTTTTGATCATTTTTCATATATAAATCCTTTCATTCTGAGCTATAGATTATTTTCTATGATTTTTAGAAGTTTATAGGATTTTCTGGAATTTCCTATATAAGAATAAATCCAGAAAAAGGTTAACTGCGTCAGCATGACGTCGTGGTGATGTCAGCAGGTCAAAGGCGCCAGCCTAGGTCAAACCTGATGGCTGGGACCCACATGTCAGTGTAACAACTAACTAACAGAGTTAGTTAGTGTTACGTTAGCACTAATCTAGGTTAATTAGGGCCTGGGCCCACATGTCAGTTAGTCAACCAATTAACTAAGTTAATTTGCGCTAACTAAGCTAACACCTAAACTAAACAGGGGCATGGCCCACACGTCAGTGACCCTGGGGGGTCAAATCCCCGGTCAACCGGGGCTAATCCACCGGCGACTCGACGCCGGCGAGGCCAGACGCGGCGGCGAGGTGCGGGATTCCTCCTCCGGTGACCAAATGGCCGGCGGAGGGCATCTACGTGATGCGGACGAACTCGTGCATCGAGTGGTGGTGGCGGTTAGGCCTGGGGTGGCCGGAGTTGTCGCCGGCGTCGTCCTTGGCGGTCGCCGGAGCTCGGGTGAGCTCGGGGTCGACGCTACGATGGCCGGGGAGGCTCGTGCAGGGCACCTACGTGCTCTACGTGGCGCGGGAAGGAAGTTGAGCACAACGGACGGACCGCTAGGTGGCCGGAGGCTCGTCGGCGGCGGTCACAGACGGCGGCGCGTGCGGGCGAGCAAGGTGCGGCGGCTACGGCGCACGAGAGCGAGAACAGAGAGGGGGAAACGGTTCGGTGGCTCACGGCGGTTGCAGCAGGCGTCGAAGCGGGCTCGGGGAAGGACGGACGGCAACGATTCGACGACGGGGATCCGCGGCGGCCGATGATGAAGAAGAGGTCGGGGACGGCATTTTGAGGCGTCTGGCGTCGAGTGGGTAGACGGGGAGGACGAGGGCATCGAGGCGGAGGCCATGGACACGTCGGCGAGGCGAGCGGGGCCTGTGGCCGTGGCTACGGCGAGCGGTGGTGACGGCGGCGCTCGGGTGTGTTCGCGAGAGAGCCAGGGAAGGGAATGGGTCGAGGAGGTGAGCGAGGGGGTTCCAGGGGGGGTGCGTGGCGTCTCCAGCCAGCTCCAAGCGGTCGGCGGCAAGCAGGAGGAGGCGTGGCGAGCTCGGCGGTGTCGTGGTGTCCCTCCTCTGCCTACTCGCAGAGGTAGGCGATGACTGGCACCAGGCCAGTGGGCTGGGCCATGCTGGGCCAGGCCAGGTAAGCGCCAGGTAAGACTCCTTTTTCATTTCTGTTTTCTTTTTCTGTTATTTGTTTTGATTTAGTTTTAAGCACTAAACCATTTTGCTTTCTTCTGATAATTTTGCAGGGACTAAAAGGATTATCCCAAAGCCCCTCACAATTTCTCAGAATTATTGGACACATATTCGATATATAGCAAATATAAATCCAATGCAAATAGTTATTGCATTAGCTTCAAATGCCCAAAATAAATATTTATGAGCTCCTAAAAATATTGGTTTGAATTTTAATTCTGGCCAATATTTTCATAAAGAAACATGAACATTTTCTTGGACCTATTTGAAGCAATTTTTATATTGGTCATTTTCAGAAATGATTTCTGAGGCTTTCACATGTCCCCATTTCAAATTCATTGAAATTTAAACATGATGCACACATGACTAGCTAGCCTAGAGCAAACCAGAACTAGGGATGTGACAAGAGTGCATCTACATACCCTTGTAGATCGTGAGCGGAAGCGTTCAAGTGAACGGGGTTGATGGAGTCGTACTCGTCGTGATCCAAATCACCGATGACCGAGCGCCGAACGGATGGCACCTCCGCGTTCAACACTCGTACGGTTGGGGAAGACGTCTCCTCCTTCTTGATCCAGCAAGGGGGAGGGAGAGGTTGATGGAGATCCAGCAGCACGACAGCGTGGTGGTGGAAGCAGCGGGGATCTCGGCAGGGCTTCGCCAAGCTCAGCGAGAGGGAGAGGTGTCACGGGAGGGAGAGGGAGGCGCCAGGGGCAGGGGTACGGCTCCCATGCGCCTCCCCACTATATATAGGGGTGGAGGGGTGTCGGAGTAAATGGCCACGGGTAGCCATACCGACTACCCCTGGCTCTTCGGGAAATTTATCAGGCCTTTTTGGCCTTCAAGCACTCCAAGCATTTGGGCCGCCTTCCCTGGCCGGCTGCCATCAAAGCCGACTCCCGGAAGGCGACTCAGCCTCACCGACTCCAAGAAGCCGGCCAAGAAGGATGCCGACTCCTAGAAGCCGGCCAAGAAGGATGCCGACTCCTAGAAGCCGGCCAAGACCACAACCACTCCTACATAACGGCGACATGACGGGGTGTGGCCACAGTGCGGCCCACGACCCCCGAAGCCCGAGGCGGGCATGGCTACAGGAGGCCGTACGGGAGGGACGTCCCCCGTGCGGCTCGGAACTGTAGCCACGCTAGCCTTGACGTCATCCATGACCTACTCCCGTACGGCCCAAGGACTGCGGGCCCCTTCAGCCAGAGAGAGGCGTGAAGGCGGCCCAGCTTTTCCTAGTCGGCCAGGAGCATAGCCGGCCTCCAGAAGCCGGCGACTCCCTTCCTCGAAGCAGGAGCCCCATTAAGGAGACAAGACGAGGTGAGGCTACAGTGATGGCCCCCGATGCGGATCACTGTAGCCACGCTTACCTCGACAAAGCCCTCATCATAAGAGGCGCGGCTATAGTAAGCAGCCGCCGACAAGACCCTAGGCGGTGGGGCCGGCCTGTCGACCAAATAGCCGGCAGCCAGCGGGACCCACCAGCCGGCGGGACCCAGCAGCCGGCGGAGAAGCCGGCAGGCGTAGACACTGACGGCTGGGACCAGTTCCCAGTCGGATTACCATTGTACCCCCGGGGGGTAGGCCTATATAAACCCCCCGGAGCACCCATGCAAAGGGTTGGCATCTCTGCATGTTTGGCTTCCAAGCATAGCACACACACATAGATAGAGAGAAGCAAGAGCTAGCCTTGTTCTTCTTCTCCCTTGATCCCAACAGCTCTAGGAGCGATTGTAGCTACCCTTTATCGATCTAGTGATCATGCGGAGACCCCGCAGAGCAGGACTAGGGGTGTTATCTCCTCGGAGAGCCCCGAACCTGGGTAAGATCCGCCGGCGTGCATGTCTTCGCCTCATCCCGTTTCCAGGCACCGGCGACGTTTTATTGGCTCCCACAATGATAAGCCATCCCTTGGCATATGTCGCACCAACCACCCGACATTTGGCGCCCACCGTGGGGCCAGGTGCACCGTCGTCCGAAGACCTGTTCTGGACGGGAACCCTCTTCCTTCCCCGCGAGCGCAGCCAGCCTGCTGCGCCCGATGGCGTTTGCCCCGACGCGCTGCAAGGCATCGACGACGCCTGCGCAGCAAGCCGCCTCGCCGATCTGCTCGGCGAGGCTCGCATCTCCGACGAGCCTGCGTCCGACGCAGGCACCGACTACCCTGAGAGCCGCCTCGTCAGCCTCCTCGACCAACTTCACGTCTCCAGCGAGCCTGCTGCGGACATGGAGTCGGTCGGCTCCACCAACCCGATGCTCGTCGACTCCGACACCGCGTCGCTCGACGCCTACCCCTCCGACGTGGTGGTCTTCGACGACCCCCTCCCTCGAGCTGACAGCGGCAGTAGCGCTGTCACCGAAGTGCTGGTCATCAGCCACGTCTCCAACTCGGGCGAGAACGCCCGCGACGCTCAGCAAGCGGCGATGCACGACCTCTCCGTCCCCCTCCCGGCCGACGCCGACGCCGAGACCCTGGAGGCACGCCTCCTTGCCCTCATCGCGGAGAGCAAGAAGATAGCCTCGATGAGACGCCTCACCGAGGCCCACCAGCGCGAAGTCGACCGCGCCGCCTTCGGGACGCCGCCGCCTAGCGGCCCGAGCCGAGCCGGCTTCGTGCAGAAGCGCGGCGCAGCCGTTGCCAGCATGCTGGGCGCAGATCGCCCCGTCTACGCCACCCCTTACATGACAACACGGATCCAGCAGCTGATCGACGCGGCTGCAGAACGACACGAAGCCGGCGCCCGAGCTGATAGCCATCCCCCGCGCCGGGAACACGCTGCGACGTCCCGCTCGCCGACTGCGAGCGGCGCACGCCAGAAGAAAGACAAGGAGCCGGCTGCCAGCCGCAGCCGGACTCGCGTCACTATCGAGCGCGACGCGGATGGCCGCCCTCGGGCGGTTGAACACCAAGGAAACCTGCCTCCTCCCCCGCCTCGAAGAGAAAGACGCCTCACTCCACCGCCTGTCACCCATCCGACTCTTGGCGACCGACTCGGCCGCCGAGAAGGAGTCGGCGAGAACGACGCCCGCCACAGGATCGACCGCCTGGCTCGATCCTTGGCTTTAGAAGGAGAAGACGATGTCGGCCCGCCATGCTTTGGCCCCCGCATCCACGACGAGCCCTTTCCCAAAGGGTTCTCGCTTCCCAGAGACACGCCCAAGTACAACGGCTCGGTGAAGCCGGAAGATTGGCTCATCGACTACTCCACGGCCGTCAGCATCGCCAACGGCAATCGGCGCGTCGCCGTGAAGTACGTCCCTTTGATGCTGCAAGGCACGGCGCGCACGTGGCTCAACAGCCTCAAGCCCTACAGCATCAACAGCTGGCTGGACTTCACCGAAGTTTTCGTCCGCAACTTCACCAGCACCTACAAGTGGCCTCCCAAGCCTCGCCAGCTCTCCCTCTGCGTCCAAGGGCCCAACGAGTCGACCCGCGACTACCTCACGCGATGGGCCGAGCTCCGCAACTCCTGCGAGGGAGTGCACGAGGTCCAGGCCATCGAGTACTTCACTGCCGGGTGCCGAGAGGGCACCCTCATGAAGCACCGACTCCTCTGCGACGAGTCGGCTACCCTCGATGAGTTACTGATCACCGCAGACAAGTATGCCACTGCCGACTCCTCCATGAAGACCGAGCTCCGAGTGGACGCCTCGGGGAAAGTAGTCGCTCCGGCTCCCAAGACGCCGGCTGGCGACCCAAACCGGCGCCCCTACCAGAACGACCACAAGCGCAAGGGCCCCATGCCGACTTCCTCCAGTCGGCAGGTGGCCACCATTGAAGACGAGCAGCCCGAAGAGCGGCCCGCTCCCAAGAAGAAGGGTGGCCGGCCGCCTTGGCAGCCGTCCTTCTCCTACGAACAAGCACTCGATGCTCCCTGCAAGTTCCACAGCGGCGCGAAGCCGTCCAACCATACAACACGGAAATGCCACTGGCTCACCCGCATCACCAAGGGCGAAGGGATGGTGCCGCCTCCGCCTCCGCCTCCCGGCCCGCCGCCTCCAGCTCCCCAGCAGCCGGCGGCCCGGCCAACAGTCAGCGCCATCCAAGACGAGTTCCCCGAAGCGCACGATGCCTACGTCGTCTTCACAAGCCAAGTCGACGACAAGCGCAGCCGACGCCGGCAGCACCAAGAAGTAAACGCAGTCGCCTCTAGCACCGCCGAGTTCATGCACTGGTCGGAAAAGCCCATCAGCTGGAGCCAGGCCGACCACCCAGAGGTGATGGCTTCGCCTGGCTCCTACGCTATGGTCTTGGACGTCACCCTTGCGACGGAGAGGCGAGCTGCCAGATTTTTCCCGCGTCCTGATAGACGGCGGAAGCAGTATCAACATACTGTACCGCGACACCATGGACAAGCTGAACATCAAAGCGAAGCAGCTTATGCCGAGCCGCACCGTCTTCCATGGTATCGTACCCGGCCTATCTTGATCTCCAATCGGCAAGATCAAAATGGATGTTCTCTTCGGAGACAAAGATCACTTTCGCCGGGAAGCAATATGGTTCGAGGTGGTGGATTTGGAGAGCCCCTATCATGCACTACTTGGCCGACCTGCTTTGGCCAAGTTCATGGCTGTGCCCCACTATGCCTACCTGAAGATGAAGATGCCGAGCTCGAAGGGGATCATCACGGTGGCCGGTGACTACAAGAAGTCCATCGAGTGTGCCATGGCCAGTAGCCGGCTAGCCGAGTCCCTCGTGGTGGCCGAAGAGAAGAAGATGTTGGAACGGGTTGTGGCCATGGCCGGCAAGCAGCCGGCCTTGTCCCCCAACCCCAAGGACAGTGATGTGCAGGGCTCCTTCCAGCCTGCGAAAGAGACGAAGAAGATACCTCTAGACCCGGAGCACCCGGAGAGGTTCGTCGTGATTGGGGCGAACTTGGACAGTAAATAGGAAGGCGAGCTCGCCGACTTCCTCCGTGAGAATCGAGACATCTTTGCATGGTCCCCAAAGGACATGCCGGGTGTCCCAAAGGATTTCGCCGAGCACAAATTACATGTCCGAGCTGATGCGAAGCCGGTCAAGCAACCCCTCCGCCGACTATCAGAAGAGAAGCGAAGAATCGTGGGAGAAGAGATAGCCCGGCTCCTTGCAGCCGGCTTCATCATGGAGGTGTTCTTTCCAGAATGGCTTGCCAATCCAGTTCTGGTTCTGAAAAAGAATAACAAGTGGCGCATTTGCATAGACTACACAAGTTTGAACAAGTCCTGCCCAAAGGATCCGTTTGCTTTGCCATGGATTGACCAAGTGATAGACTCCACAGCCGGATGCGAGCTGTTAAGTTTTTTGGATGCATACTCAGGGTATCATCAAATCAAGTTGGACCCGGTTGACCGCCTGAAGACTGCCTTCATCACACCCTTTGGAGCTTTCTGCTACCTGACAATGACATTCGGCTTGAGAAACGCCGGTGCCACTTTTCAGCGTTGCATGCAGAAATGTCTCTTGAAACAACTCGGCAGAAATGCCCACGTCTACGTAGACGACATTGTGGTGAAGACAGAGAAGCGCGGTACCTTGCTGGAAGACCTGAAGGAAACATTTGCCAACTTGCGCCGATTCCAGATCAAGCTCAACCCCGAGAAGTGCGTGTTCGGAGTGCCAGCCGGCCAGCTGCTAGGCTTCCTGGTCTCCGAACGCGGCATTGAGTGCAACCCTGTCAAGATCAAAGCCATCGAGAGGATGGAGATTCCCACCAAGCTGCGAGACGTGCAGAAGTTCACTGGCTGCTTAGCCTCCCTGAACCGTTTTATCAGCCGACTAGGAGAGAAGGCTCTCCCCCTGTACCGACTCATGAAGAAGTCCACTCACTTTGAGTGGAATGATCAAGCCGACCAAGCCTTTCATGAGTTGAAGAAAATGTTGACCACTCCGCCTGTCCTGGCTGCGCCGACTGAGAAGGAGCCCATGCTCCTCTACATCGCCGCGACAAGCCGAGTCGTCAGCACTGTTGTTGTGGTCCAGCGCCTGGAGGAAGGCCGAGCCCAGCTGGTCCAGAGGCCGGTCTACTATCTCAGTGAAGTACTGTCTAGCTCAAAGCAAAACTACCCGCACTACCAGAAGATGTGCTATGGGGTGTACTTTGCTGCCAAGAAATTGAAGCCCTACTTCCAAGAGCACCCCATCACGGTCGTGTGCACTGCCCCGCTCGCCGAGATCATAGGCAGCCGGGATGCATCCGGCCGGGTGGCCAAATGGGCCATCACCTTGGCGCCCTACACGATTTTCTATCAACCCCGCACCGCCATCAAGTCGCAAGCATTGGTCTACTTCCTCGTCGACTGGGCCGAGACCCAGTACTTACCGCCGGCTCCTGACTCTACCCATTGGCGGATGCACTTTGACGGGTCCAAGATGCGCACCGGCTTGGGAGCCGGCATCGTCCTCACCTCTCCCAAAGGCGACAAGCTCAAGTACACGCTGCAGATCCACTTCGCCGCCTCCAACAACGTGGCCGAGTACGAGGCGCTCGTACATGGGCTCCGGCTAGCCAAAGAACTCGGCATACGCCGGATCCTGTGCTACGGCGACTCAGACTTGGTGGTCCAGCAATCATCTGGCGACTGGGACGCCAAGGACGCAAACATGGCAAGCTACCGTTTCCTCGTCCAGCAGATGAGCGGATACTTCGAAGGGTGCGAGTTCCTTCACATGCCAAGGGCCGACAACGACCAAGCAGATGCCCTAGCACGGATCGGCTCCACCCGACAAGCCATACCGACTGGCGTCTCCCTCCAGCGCCTCCTCAAGCCGTCCATCAAGCCGTCTCCAGAGTCAGATTCCATCTTCGTACCGCCTGCGCCAGAAACAGCCGGATCCGGCTCAAGAAATCCCGCAGGCGGCACGGGGACTTCGACGACTGCCCCGGGGACTGACGTAGTCGCACCCGGCCCAGGGACTTCAGAACCCGGCGCGGGGACTGCAGCAGTCGGCCCGGGGACTGCAACGACACAAGAAGCGGTGGTCGACTCCAATGCAACACCCAACCCACCCACCCGAGTCATGGTGGCCACATTAACAGCAGAAGAAGTCACAGCTCCCTCATGGGCCCAGCCCATCCTCAAGTTCCTAGTCAGCAGAGAACTGCCGGCTGACGAGATCGCAGCAAGACTAGTGCAACGACGAGCCGCAGCATACACAATAAGCAACAGGGAGCTTGTGAAGCGCAGCGTCACTGGAGTCTTCCAGCGTTGCGTCGAGCCAGAAAAAGGAGTGGCAATCCTCAAAGACATCCACCAAGGTGAATGCGGCAATCACGCCGCCTCAAGATCCCTCGTGGCCAAGGCTTTCCGCCATGGGTTCTTCTGGCCGACTGCCTTGGAGGATGCTAAAGAAATAGTCAAGACCTGCAGAGGATGTCAAGTCTTCAGTTCCAAACAACACCTGCCGGCTTCTGCCCTCAAGACCATTCCCCTCACCTGGCCTTTTGCCGTCTGGGGACTGGACATGGTGGGCCCTTTCAAGACAGCCCGCGGCGGCTTGACACATCTACTCGTTGCTGTGGACAAGTTCACAAAGTGGATTGAAGCCAAGCCAATTAAGAAGCTGAACGGGCCGACTGCCGTGACATTCATCACCGACATCACTACTCGGTACGGCGTGCCGCACAGCATCATCACCGACAACGGCACGAACTTCGCCAAAGGTGCACTGGCACGTTTCTGCGTGACACAGGGCATCCGACTGGACTTAGCGTCCGTTGCCCACCCGCAGTCAAACGGCCAGGTCGAGTGAGCAAATGGACTTATCCTCTCCGGCATCAAGCCCCGATTGGTTGTACCACTGGAGCGATCGGCCGGCTACTGGCTCGAAGAGCTGCCGGCTGTCCTCTGGAGTCTGCGCACTACACCCAACAAGTCAACCGGCTTCACTCCATTCTTCCTTGTGTACGGTGCCGAGGCTGTCATCCCAACAAACATCGAGTTCGACTCGCCTCGGATCACCATGTACACGGAGGAGGAAGCCAAAGAAGCAAGAGAAGACGGCGTCGACCTACTGGAAGAAGGCCGGCTGTTGGCCCTCAGCCGGTCTGCCATCTACCAGCAAGGCCTGCGCCGCTACTACAACCGCAAGGTCAAGCCAAGATCCTTCCAAGAGGGCGACCTTGTGCTCCGGCTGATCCAGCGAACAGCCGGCCAGCACAAGCTCTCGGCCCCTTGGGAAGGCCCCTTCGTCATCAGCAAGGCACTCGGCAACGACTTCTACTACTTGATCGACGCGCAAAAGCCAAGAGCACGCAAGAGAGACGACTCCGGCAAGGAGTCGGAGCGACCATGGAACGCAAATCTCCTAAGACGATTTTACAGCTGAAAAGTAGTATGTATCACGCTACCCCTTTTGTATTAAGTTACAAACCAACAGGCCCCCCGAACAGTACTCGGGGACTGCCTTTTATTTATCTATGAATGACGAGTGTCATATCCATGAATGTATTATTACATTTTGAATTCTTGTCCGGCACCGGGTCCGACTAGTCGGCCCGGGGACTGGCCGCCTTGAGCTATATTCTAAGTTCTTCCCGAAGTCAGCAAAGTAGTGCGCCGGCTCCCAAGTCCTCTCTTGTTGAAAGTCGCAGCTCAAAGAACTGACTGTCCGACTAGCAAGAGAGAAGACAGAAAGGACGCCCACACGAAAAACGGCTAAGGAACAACTAACCTATATAGCAAAAAGACGGCCTCCATATATGCCTGCCGGCTGTCACAGCAGCCGGCTGGCCGGCTTCCTAAAAACCTAGCTTAAGTCCGGCAGAGCTAAAAGTACTTCCCCCTCCCCAATCGGCCAGGCACTCCCCGGCTACAGATTGCAGAGCAACTGTTTGACTAGGGAGGCGGCAACCAAGGGAGGGCGGCAAAGGAAAAAAGCAGAAGGACAAAAAGCGAAAGTACAAGGAAAACCCGATTGCATAACTTATATACATAAAGCCGCCCACAGGCCGGCAACAGACTTAAGTTTGAATACACCCAGTGGGTGGAATTGTGCAGACTTAACCAAACATTGTTCAAAAGTAACAAGACAGGAAAACAAAAGAAAGAAGACTAAGGCGCGACTTGGAGGCCGAGCTGGTCGGTGAAGGCAGCTCGCCGGCTGAAGGAGTGGCCGCCTAGTTGGTCCCGGCTTGACCACCTCCCGCGGCAGGAGACGCACTCGCACGCGACGTAGTGCTAGAGGCGCGGTCAGGCTGGCCGACTTCTCCACCAGCCGGCTCGGCGTCTTCACCCTCCTCCTCCTCCTCCTCGCCCTCGTCGCTGGAGTCGATCTCCTCCGCCGAGTCCTCGCCAAGCGCCGGGTCCAGCCCGAACCAATCTTCCGGCTGGGCGACTCCATTGTCGTCCACCTCGGGGGCGAAGACGTTGGTGTCGGTGTAGTCGGCGATCGCCGAATGATGGCCGGCCGCGCCGGATCCAGCTCCGTGTCGGCTTGCTACCGCCAGGTCGACAGCTGGTCCAGGTTCAGGCCGGGATACCAGGCCTTGACGAACTCCAGCGCCCGCCTGGCGCCGGAGCGAGCCGCTGACGCCTTCCAAGCCTCGAAGCGGCCGACGGCCACCTCCAGCCAGTCGGCGGTCCGACTGGGAGTGCGCGGGACCACTTGGCCGGGCCAGAGGGTGGCCAAGACCGCCGACCCGGCACGCTGAAGCCGGCGGAGCAGCCTGTGAGCCGGCTGGATGCGAGCCTGGATCGCCAGGAGCTGCTCCTCCTGCGAGCGGCTGGCGGTTGGCGAGATCTCGAAACCGGCTTGCCTCTTCGCTTGGCGACGGGCTTCGATGGCCTGGTTGGCGGCAGTTGAATAGCCAGGGAAGTACTCTGTGCAAAGAAGAAAAGAAAAGAAGAGCACCAAAATCAGAAAAACAAGCCGAAGTGGCAGATGGCAAGAAAGGATGAAGGGATAGACGACTTACCGTCAACTAGGTCCTCAATCTGGCCATAGCCGGAGACCAGAGTCAGCCTGGCCTCTGCCCAGCCGGCCGCCTCCGTCTCGAACTCGGCCTGGAGGGTGGCTTCGCGATCCTGCGTAGCCTTCAGCGCAGCCTTGTGGCCTTCCTCCTGGTCGGCCAGCTTCTTGACCAAGCGGTCGCGCTCCTGCACCAAGGCGGTGAGCTCCGCGTCCTTGGCACGAAGAGCAGTTTGGTACTCCCCCGGCCGTGCCCTCAGACTGGTGTTGGCCGCTGCAGAGATAGAAGAAGAAGAAGAACAATGAGAAATCATCAAGGAAGATCCGAGCCGACTGCTCAGCAGTCGGCCCGAATCTTGGGGACTACACCTAGTGGGTGCGCTGACGCGCCCCCACATGAGATAAAGATCAAGTCACATACCTCGGCTTTCAGTGAGATCGGCGGTCTTCTGCGTCAGCTCCCGAGCCTGGGAATTGAGGGCGGCCGCTCGGAGGTTGTGGTAGTCCTACAAGACAGACAGAAGACCGACGTGAGAACAAAAGCAGCAAAAACAAAAATCTCCAAGAAGTTCCAAGCCGCCTGCTCAGCAGCCGACTTGGAACTCGGGGACTACACCCAGTGGGTGCGCTGACGCGCCCCCATGAGAAAAATCAAGAACAAGATGAGAATACTAACCCGGATGGCTGCCCGCGTGGCGAGGAATTCGTCGGTGAACTGCCTCAGTGCCGCGGCTTGGCTTTGCAGCCGGGTCCGGACGTCTTGTGCAGCGACGTTCACCACAGCCGTCCCTCCGCCCGGCCTCCACCCCGAGGTAGCGCTGGCCGCCTCCGCGTCTCGGGCCGACGAGTTAGAGCCCACGGCCGGCTGTGGCTCCGACGCAGCCTTCTGCGGTTCAGCCGCGGCCTTCCCCGCACGCCGGCTTGGCGGAACCCGGACCGCCACCTCAGCCCCCGCGGCCGGCTCGCCCCCCGCCGACTGTGCGGGCGCAGGCTCAGGCTGGCGGCCTCGGGTCGCCCTAGTCGGAGAAGTCGGCCCCGGCGCCTCCCCCAAAATGACGACGTCGTCACCGCTTCCTCCCAGCCCCAGCTGGGAACCGCTGGCTCCCCCTGGTGAGGGATCCACGTCCCCGGGCGCCATGGTGCGCAGGGGGGTGACCATCAAAGCCTCCCCTGCCGCCGCTTCAGCCTCGGCCTCTGCCTGGGCCTTGGCAGCGGCCTCGGCGAGCGCCTTCGCCGCCTCCTCCTCCCGAGCTGCCTGGGCGGCGGCTGCCCTCCGTGCCTCCGCCTCCCGCGCTTCCTGCTCCTCCCGCGCCTCCCGTGCATTCCTTTCCGTCGCCTCCAGGAGGGCGGTGCGGGGATCTATGCGGCGGGTGGTGCTCTCAGAGCCCCCTGGCGAGCCGACAACGGAGCCGGCAGCCGCCCGCTCAAGGGATAGCGGAGCTCTGACCATTGAAAAAGAAGACGAAGATTCAAGAACCACCAAAAGAAAGAAAGAAGGACAGTACAAAAAGAGAGAGAACTCACGCCGACACAGTCTGCGGCTGCTTCACCACTTTGCGAAAGCGAGCCGCCTTCGCGGCCGCCTCTTCCCGCCTGGTGGCCGCCGCCCCACCCCTGGGCTTCTTCGTCCGGCTGCCGAACATGCCCTGGGCGGCGCGACGTTTCTGGCCTCTACCCCGAGCAGGCTGCGCGCCGGAAGAGCCCGCGCCGCGTCCGGAGGCCGGCTGGCGGGGCGGGACGGCTTCGGTTTCGTCCTCATCCGGCCAGTCATCGAAGGTCGCGGTGAACCCGGAGCCGCCTGCTTCGCCGCCGGCCGCCTCGGCGGCATCCTCCATGTGGACCGCCCCCAGGTCGGGGTCCTCCTGGTCGTGTTCGGTCCGGTCGGGGACGAAGCGGCGCTCCACGTCTGCACCGCCGGCCGGCCGGAGCAGAGGATTCTGTCAAAAGAGCAAGCCGATTGAGTTAGAGTCGGCCCAGAGGAACTCGGCGACAAAGCTGAGAGAGAGAAAGAGAAAAAGAAAAGGGGAGCGTACCGTAGGCGGAGGATTGGCGCGGCTGTATGGCTCCTTGTCGAATTGCTAGTCGTCGGAAAGCTGACAGTTGGCAAGGTAGTTCACCATGTCGGCGGCGTCGGGCTGCGGCATCTCCTTGGTGCACATCCGGCTCGGATCGAGCTGGCCGCTCATCTGACAGATCAGATGAGGCCGGCTCTGGAGCGGGAGGACCCGGCGCGTGACGAACGCGGCCAGGAGGTCGGGCCCCGTCAGGCCCTCCGACTGGACCATCACCCGCAGGCGGGCGATGGCGGCGTTTCCTCCCTGCGACAGCGTCACCGCCCGGAAGGACCACTGGGGCAGCCTCCCCGCCAGTGGGACGGCTACGTAAGCCGGCAGGTTGATGTAGTCGCCCCGTGGAGCGATGTTCCGCATGTAGAAGTATGACTTCTGCCACTTCTTCACCGATTGGATCAGCGTGATGACGGGGAAGGGGTTGTCGGTGCCCGATCTCCGCGACGCGATGAAGGCGCCAGTGTGGGCCGGCACGCCCTTGCTGCGCGTACCCAGCTTCGACTGGAAGAACTCCCCCCAGAGCTCGAGGGTGGGGAGGACGCCGAGATAGCCCTCGCACAGGGTGACGAAGGCCGACAGCAGCACCACCGCGTTGGGGGTGAGGTGGTGCGGCTGGAGCTGATAGAAGTCCAGCCAGGAGCGGAAGAAGGCGCTCACTGGCAGGACGAAGCCGCGCAGGAAGTGGGAGCGGAAGACCACCCGCTCGCCATCCCGCGGCCCCGGCCTGAGTTCCTTCTCCGGCGCGAGGCGGACCTCCACTTTGTCCGCGCTGGACAGACGCCGGGTGTCGCGGAGGAAGTCGATGTGGTCGTTGTGGACGATGGAGCCATCCCAATCCCCACCAAGCTGCTCTACGTGGGGAGGCATAGCGGAAGCTAGCACGGCGGCGAAGGAGCGTGCGGAGGAAGAGCGCGGCGGCGAGGCACTGTCGCAAGAACGAGCAAGGCGAGAAGACGAAGGGAGTAGGAGGAGCGTGCGAGGGTCTGCCGCCCTCCACCTCCCCCTACTTATAGCCTCACGCGGCCGAAGAGGCCGGACGTGGGGGGGGAGACGTGGGATTAACCGCGCCCACTCCCCCCACGTCTCGCGTTTATTACGCATAAGTGCGAGCCGAAACTGCCGCACGGAACGTGCGGGCGGTTTCGGGATACAAAGGATCCGCGCCTGGGTCGGGGCGCGGACGTGGCGGGCCCCCTCCCTGCGACGACGTCCCGTCACGCGCGTGGGCTGGCAGGCTTTCCGGCCACGTGCACGCCAACGGCCCGAGGCCGGCCCGCGGCCCGGTGCACGAGCCTGCGGGTTCCCGCCCCCCGACTCCAGAAGAATTCGACTAAAGACGGCGCGCCTGCACCGAGGCCGGCTCCCAGCTGCCGGCTTGTCACGATAGGAAGCTGATCGAGCTTCTCGAACCCCACTCCACCTCGAAGCCCAATCAGCTTCGGGGACTACTGTCGGAGTAAATGGCCACGGGTAGCCATACCGACTACCCTTGGCTCTTCGGGAAATTTATCAGGCCTTTTTGGCCTTCAAGCACTCCAAGCATTTGGGCCGCCTTCCCTGGCCGGCTGCCATCAAAGCCGACTCCCGGAAGGCGACCCAGCCTCACCGACTCCAAGAAGCCGGCCAAGAAGGATGCCGACTCCTAGAAGCCGGCCAAGAAGGATGCCGACTCCTAGAAGCCGGCCAAGAAGGATGCCGACTCCTAGAAGCCGGCCAAGACCACAACCACTCCTACATAACGGCGACGTGACGGGGTGTGGCCACAGTGCGGCCCACGACCCCCGAAGCCCGAGGCGGGCATGGCTACAGGAGGCCGTACGGGAGGGACGTCCCCCGTGCGGCTCGGAACTGTAGCCACGCTAGCATTGACGTCATCCACGACCTACTCCCGTACGGCCCAAGGACTGCGGGCCCCTTCAGCCAGAGAGAGGCGTGAAGGCGGCCCGGCTTTTCCTAGTCGGCCAGGAGCATAGCCGGCCTCCAGAAGCCGGCGACTCCCTTCCTCGAAGCAGGAGCCCCATTAAGGAGACAAGACGAGGTGAGGCTACAGTGATGGCCCCCGATGCGGATCACTGTAGCCACGCTTACCTCGACAAAGCCCTCATCATCAGAGGCGCGGCTACAGTAAGCAGCCGCCGACAAGACCCTAGGCGGTGGGGCCGGCCTGTCGACCAAATAGCCGGCAGCCGGCGGGACCCAGCAGCCGGCGGAGAAGCCGGCAGGCGTAGACACTGACGGCTGGGACCAGTTCCCAGTCGGATTACCATTGTACCCCCGGGGGGTAGGCCTATATAAACCCCCCGGAGCACCCATGCAAAGGGTTGGCATCTCTGCATGTTTGGCTTCCAAGCATAGCACACACACATAGATAGAGAGAAGCAAGAGCTAGCCTTGTTCTTCTTCTCCCTTGATCCCAACAGCTCTAGGAGCGATTGTAGCTACCCTTTATCGATCTAGTGATCATGCGGAGACCCCGCAGAGCAGGACTAGGGGTGTTATCTCCTCGGAGAGCCCCGAACCTGGGTAAGACCCGCCGGCGTGCATGTCTTCGCCTCATCCCGTTTCCAGGCACCGGCGACGTTTTATTGGCTCCCACAATGATAAGCCATCCCTTGGCATATGTCGCACCAACCACCCGACAAGGGGGCTGGTTTCTTGCCCTCCAAGTCCATTGGGGCGTTGGCAAAGGTGGGGGAAAGAAATCCCACCATTTCCCTTCCCCACCGATTGTTATCCCCCCTTTTTAGGGATCTTGATCTTATCCCTTCGGGATATGATCTTATTCCTTCTAAGGGGGGATCTTGGTGCGCCTTGACCAGGGGTGTGGGGCCTTGCCCCCACTACCCACGTTCATGTGGGTCCCCCCATGCAGGTGGGCCCCACTCCGGAACCTTCTAGAACCTTCCCGGTACAATACCAAAAAACCCCGAACATTTTCCGGTGGCCAAAATAGGACTTCCCATATATAAATCTTTACCTCCGGACCATTCCGGAACTCCTCGTGACGTCCGGGATCTCATCCGGGAGTCCGAACAACTTTCAGATTTCCGCATACTAATATCTCTACAACCCTAGCGTCACCGAACCTTAAGTGTGTAGACCCTACGGGTTCGGGAGACATGCAGACATGACCGAGACGATTCTCCGGTCAATAACCAACATCGGGATCTGGATACCCATGTTGGCTCCCACATGTTCCACGATGATCTCATCGGATGAACCACGATGTCGAGGATTCAATCAATCCCGTATACAATTCCCTTTGTCAATCGGTACGTTACTTGCCCGAGATTCGATCGTCGGTATCCCAATACCTTGTTCAATCTCGTTACCGGCAAGTCACTTTACTCGTACCGTAGTGCATGATCCCGTGACGAAACACTTGGTCACATTGAGCTCATTATGATGATGCATTACCGAGTGGGCCCAGAGATACCTCTCCGTCATACGAAGTGACAAATCCCAGTCTCGATTCGTGCCAACCCAACAGACACTTTCGGAGATACCCGTAGTGCACCTTTATAGCCACCCAGTTACGTTGTGACGTTTGGCACACCCAAAGCACTCCTATGGTATCCGGGAGTTGCACAATCTCATGGTCTAAGGAAATGATACTTGACATTTGGAAAAGCTCTAGCGACGAACTACACGATCTTGTGCTATGCTTAGGATTGGGTCTTGTCCATCACATCATTCTCCTAATGATGTGATCCCGTTATCAATGACATCCAATGTCCATAGTCAGGAAACCATGACTATCTGTTGATCAACGAGCTAGTCTACTAGATGCTCACTAGGGACATGTTGTGGTCTATGTATTCACACATGTATTACGATTTCCGGATAACACAATTATAGCATGAACAATAGACAATTATCATGAACAAGGAAATATAATAATAACCATTTTAATATTGCCTCTAGGGCATATTTCCAACAGGAGACACTCTTCCCACATCTTCAAAATTTTCTTTAAAACTACTCTCAGCATCATGGATAGTGTGCGGTTGACAACTTCAGTTTGTCCATCCATTTGTGGGTGGCATGTAGTGGAAAAGAGAAGCTTTGTTCCTAGCTTTGCCCACAACATCTTCCAAAATAGCTAAGAAACTTGGTGTCACGATCTGAAACAATAGTGTGTGGTACTCCATGTAGCCGCACGACTTCCTTGAAAAACAAATCAGCAATGTGTGAAGCATCATTGCTCTTATGACACGGAATAAAATGAGCCATCTTGCTAAACCTATCAACCACCACAAAAACTGAATCACTCCCCCTCTTAGTGCGTGGTAATCCAAGAACAAAATCCATAGAAATATCTTCCCAAGGTGTACTAGGAATTGATAAAGGCGTATAAAGTCCATGAGGGTTTAAACATGACTTAGCTTTGCGGCAGATCTCACAACATAGCACGTAGTGCTCAACATCACGCCTCATCCTTGGCCAAAAGAAATGGTCAATGAGCACACTCTCAGTTTTGTTTGCTCCAAAATGTCCCATGAGACCACCAGCATGAGCCTCCTGCAAAAGGAACAAACGAAGAGAGCAATCTGTGATGCACAATTTGTTAGCTCGAAACAAGATCCATCATGCAAGTGAAAATTTTCCCAACCTTTCCCCTCACTGCACTTTGAGTGTGGTTCAGCAAAATATGGGTCATTG
Organism: Triticum aestivum; assembly: GCF_018294505.1. Taxonomy (NCBI): domain Eukaryota; kingdom Viridiplantae; phylum Streptophyta; class Magnoliopsida; order Poales; family Poaceae; genus Triticum; species Triticum aestivum. Next base: position 511,627,089 of record NC_057808.1, read on the forward strand.
GCATACAATTCTTTGATGCTTTGCAACCCAAGAATTTTAGTATCAAGTTGTGAGAGTAAAATATGGCGTCTAGACAAAGCATCGGCAACAACATTATCTTTTCCTTTCTTGTACTTGACAATATAGGGAAAAGATTCTATGAATTCACTCCATTTTGCATGTCTACAGTTCAGTTTTTGTTGACCCCTAAGGTGCTTTAAAGATTTATGGTCGGAATGTATCACAAATTCTTTAGGCCACAAATAATGTTGCCATGTTTCCAAATATCTCACAAGTGCATATAATTCTTTGTCATAAACTGAATAATTTAGAGTTGGACCACTTAGCTTCTCACTAAAATATGCAATACGCCTACCTTCTTGCATTAGTACGCCCCCAATACCCACACCACTTGCATCACATTCAATTTCAAAAGTCTTACCAAAGTTGGGCAGTGCAAGCAATGGTGTAGATGTCAATTTTTCTTTTAGCTCTTGGAAGGCCTTCTCTTGTGCATTTGCCCACTTGAAGGGAACATCTTTCTTGATTAGCTCATTCATTGGGGCAGCAATGGTGCTGAAGTTTAGCCATTACGATCTCGAGGTAGATCAACTCTTGTAACCCCTATATTCATCAAAGTCAGTCAAGCAGGAAGTAGGGCATTACCTCCATTAAGAGGGCCAGAACCTGGGTAAACATCATGTCCCCTGCCTCCTGTTACCTTCGATCCCCAGCCGCATAGTTCGGGACCCCCTACCCGAGATCGGCCGGTTTTGACACCGACATTGGTGCTTTCATTGAGAATTCCATTGTGCCGTCGACAGAAGGTTCGATGGCTCGATCGATCAGCCACAATGATGCTGTTTTAGGGGAGACTTTTCTCCCCGGTCAAATTTTTGTGTTCGGCGGCTTCTTGCTGCGTGCCAACTTGATTGGCCACCTCGAACAAAGCAACAGCTACGCCCTGGTCATCAGATCAGTTCTGGAAATCCTAAGTATGTCGCTGATATCCGAGGAGACTTGATCTTCGAAGGTTTCGTGGCCCCGACCACCGCTCTGGACTTAGATCCGGAGCATACTACCAGGTCCGAAGCTGGGAGTTTAGAGCCCGCCGGACTCTCTCCAGCTATGGAGCTCGCCATCAAAGATCCGGAGGGGACCACGTCACCGGCAGGCCCGGAGTTAAACCAGGTTCCCCTTGTCATCGAAAAGCCGGACTCGCCTCCGGATACCAGCTTCGAACTCTCGAGGTCTGCGTCGCGTGAGCTTGGCCAGGAGACTCCTGCCCCGCCTAGCTCCACGGACTCTCGCTTCCCCGTCCAAACCTCGCACTTAAACAAGGTTCTGGACTTAATGCGATCCCTCACCATTACAGAGGAATCACTTCCGAACTACGGCCAGCTCGGACTAGGGGCTGAGAGCGGGGAATTTTATGGCCCACCCACCACCCACTTCATCGCCACTGTCGAGGACTTAACTGACATGCTGGACTACGCCTCTGAAGACATCGACGGTATGAACGAGGATGCCGGAGACAAACAAGGCCAAGACCCGCCGTTTACCGGATGTTGGATGACCACCTCTCATATGACATGTATATGGTGGACACACCCAAAGAAGATGACAGTGATTGCAGGAAGGATCCAGTCGAGGAACGAGCCTGTCGAGGCGCCACCAAAGCGTCAACATCAGCGGCGCCGTTCGAAATCGCGTCGCGAAAAGACAGTAATACCGACACCGGAGACAATAACACTCCGGATAATACCGAAGACCCCCAAGCCTCCATCGAACCAACATCCGAACATGATGATTGGGAGGAGGGGCAAGTTAACCCTAACGATCCGGTCGGGAACGAGGACTCAGAGGACAACAATTATCTACCACCTTCCGAGGATGACGTAAGCCTCGGCGACGAAGACTTCATCGTGCCAGAGGAACCACTTGAGCAGGAGCGCTTTAAGCGCCAGCTAATTTCCATGGAGAGAAGCCTAAAAAAGAAGCAACAACAGCTCCAAGCCGAACATGTTACACTTAATGACAGATGGACCTAGGTCCTAGCTGCCGAAGAGTATGGTCTTCAACACCCATCAAAAAGTTATCTGAACGTCGACTACTACCACAATTCGACGACGAGGCCCTCGAGCCAATACCGTCAAGACACGACCGCGCTGATGAACCAGACCGGCCACCGCGCGGACGGGATAGAGCGACCACTCAGGCCGAACACCAGCCCGCACCACTCCGCCGTAGAGGCACAGAGACAGCGGCCACAGGATATACCTGAAGGAAATATGCCCTAGAGGCAATAATAAAGTTGTTATTTATATTTCCTTATATCATGATAAATGTTTATTATTCATGGTAGAATTGTATTAACCGGAAACATAGTACATGTGTGAATACATAGACAAACAAAGTGTCACTAGTATGCCTCTACTAGACTAGCTCGTTAATCAAAGATGGTTAAGTTTCCTAGCCATAGACCTGTGTTGTCATTTGATGAACGAGATCACATCATTAGAGAATGATGTGATTGACTTGACCCATTCCGTTAGCTTAGCACTTGATCGTTTAGTATGTTGCTATTGCTTTCTTCATGACTTATATATGTTCCTATGACTATGAAATTATGCAACTCCCGAATACCGGAGGAACACTTTGTGTGCTACCAAACGTCACAACATAACTGGGTGATTATAAAGGTGCTCTACAGGTGTCTCCAATGGTGTTTGTTGAGTTGGCATAGATCGAGATTAGGATTTGTCACTCCGATTGTCGGAGAGGTATCTCTGGGCCCTCTCGGTAATGCACATCACTCTAAGCCTCGCAAGCAATGTGACTAATGAGTTAGTTACGGGATGATGCATTACAGAACGAGTAAAGAGACTTACCGGTAACGATATTGAACTAGGTATTGAGATACCGACGATCGAATCTCGGGCAAGTAACATACCGATGGCAAAGGGAACAACGTATGTTGTTATGCGGTTCGACCGATAAAGATCTTCGTAGAATATGTAGGAGCCAATATGGGCATCCAGGTTCCACTATTGGTTATTGACCAGAGAGGTGTCTCAGTCATGTCTACATAGTTCTCGAACCCGTAGGGTCCGCACGCTTAACGTTCGCTGACGATATAGTATTATATGAGTTTTGTATGTTGGTGACCGAATGGTGTTCGGAGTTCCGGATATGATCACGGACATGACGAGGAACTCCAGAATGGTCCAGAGATAAAGATTGATATATGTGATAATAGTGTTTGGTCTTCGGAAGGGTTCCGAAATTCATCGGAAAGGGTTCCGGATGTTTCCCGAAATGTTTGGGTACGAGAACACTTTATTTGGGCCAAAGGGGAAAGCCCACAAGGTTTTTGGAAAGCGCAAAAGGAAGTTTTGCGGAGTCCAGGGGCCAGACGCCAGGGTCCCTGGCGTCTGGGTCCAGACGCCGGGAACCCTGGCATCTGGCCCTGGAGTCCGAGAAGGACTCTTGCCTTTCGAGTGAAACCGACTTTGTGGAGGCTTTTACTCCAAGTTTCGACCCCAAGGCTCAACATATAAATAGAGGGGCAGGGGTAGCACCAAAGACACATCAAGAAACACCAAGCCATGTGCCAGCAACCCCGTCCCCTCTAGTTTATCCTTCATCATAGTTTCTGTAGTGCTTAGGCGAAGCCCTGCGGAGATTGTTCTTCACCAACTCCGTCATCGCGCCGTCGTGCTGCCGGAACTCATCTACTACTTCGCCCGTCTTGCTGGATCAAGAAGGCGAGGACGTCATCGAGCTGAACGTGTGCTGAACGCGGAGGTGCCGTACGTTCGGTACTTGATCGGGACGGATCGTGAAGGTGTACGACTACATCAACCGCGTTGATAAACGCTTCCGCCTTGCGATCTTCAAGGGTATGAAGATACACTTCCCCTCTCGCTGCTATGCATCACCATGATCTTGCGTGTGTGTAGGAATTTTTTTGAAAGTACTACGTTCCCCAACAATACCTACAACCTATGACATGACCTGGACAATATAGCAGGTCAGACCAGATCAATCTATGGATCAAGGGGGCGCTCCCCAATGCGAGAGGATGGCCATCAGGCCTGGCGCGGTAAGGACAACCTCACTCGGGCCGAAAACCGCATACGGACGTCATCGGAACTCCGTTGCGATGTCACCCGATACAGAGGCGCCGCACACCCCTTATGCTTCATCGATGAGGTAATGGAGAACCAGTTCCCAGAAGGGTTCAAACCCGTGAACATTGAATCATATGGTGGAACGATAGATCCCGCAGTATGGATGAAAGATTTTCTTCTTCATATCCACATGGCTCGCGGTGACGATCTCCACGCCATCAAGTACCTCCCCTGAAGCTCAAGGGACCAGCACGACACTGGTTAAACAGCCTCCCAGAAAACTCTATTGGTAGCTGGAAAGATTTGGAGGATGCCTTTAGAGACAACTTTCAAGGCACCTATGTCTGGCCTCCAGACGCCGATGACCTGAGTCACATAGTCCAGCAACCCGGAGAGTCAGCCCGGAAGCTCTGTACCAGGTTCTTAATCAAAAAGAACCAAATTGTCGATTGTCCGGACACTGACTTCGCGGCCTTTAAACACCTCGGCCAAGAAAAGCCAAAGTCCATGGCAGCCCTCACCGCACTCATGACCCGCTTTTGCGCGGGAGAAGACAGTTGGCTAGCTCGTCAAAGCAACATCACCAGCGGCCCTGGCACCTCCGAAGCCAAAGACGGCAATGGTAGACCACGACGCAACAAGCATAAGCGCCGAAGCAACAATAACGATACCGAAGACACGGCGGTCAATGCCGGATTCAGCGGCTCCAAATCTGGACAGCGGAAGAAGCCATTCAAACGAAACAAGGATGGTCAATCCATCTTGGACAGAATACTCGATCGGCCTTGGCAGATCCATGGCACCCCTGACAAGCCTGCTAATCATACCAACATAAATTGTTGGGTCTTTAAACAGGCCGGTAAGCTCAACACCGAACATAAGGGGAAAGAGCCGCCTAGCGAGGACGACGATGAAGAGCCTCGCCAAGCGAACAAAGGGGGGCAGAGGAGATTTCCCCCCGAGGTCAAAACAGTGAATATGATATATGTTACACATATCCCCAAGAGGGAGCGCAAGCGTGTGCTAAGGGACGTCTACGCCGTAGAGTCGGTCGCCCCAAAATTCAACCCATGGTCAGCCTGTCCGATCACTTTCGATCGCAGAGACCATTCGACAAGTATCTGTCATGGAGGTTCGGTAGCATTGGTTCTCGATCCAATTATCGACGGATTCCATCTCACGCGAGTCCGCATGGACGGCGGCAGCAGTCTTAACCTGCTTTATCAGGACACTGTCTGCAAAATGGGTATCGATCCGCCAAGAATGAAGCCCACCAAAACAACCTTTAAAGGAGTGATCCCCGATGTTGAAGCCCGTTGTACGGGCACCATAACATTGGAAGTAGTCTTCGGTTCGCCAGACAACTTCCGAAGCAAAGACTTGATCTTTGACATCGTCCCCTTCCGTAGTGGCTATCATGCACTGCTCGGACGAACCGCCTTCGCCGGCTTCAACGCGGTGCCGCATTATGCTTACTTAAAGCTCAAAATGCCCGGACCCCGCGGCGTCATTACAGTTAATGGAAACATGGAGCGCTCCCTCCATACCGAGGATCACACCGCGGCCCTCGCGACTGAGGTGGCCCTATTAAGCCGCATACCCCATCGGCCATCAAGACCCCGGACAAACGAGTCCGGTCAAGTCTGTGTGATGACAGCTCGGCAACTCCAGAGCTAGCCTAGCAGTTTTGCCTCCGTAGATTGCCACACACATCCGCGGCATTTGTACCGCGCGTGCATAAATACGCACTCAAAATACCTTGGGCATCAACGGAGGGAAAATACGGATGGGTCTGTAGCACGACTACACCCTATATGACCTTGACCTTTTTCTCTCTTTGATTACTTTTCCCTCTCTTCTTCAATACCACAGGTGCATTAAAACCTAGCTATTCCACGGACAAACAAGGACTCTCTCCGATCCCGGTTTCGTAAGAATGACCGTGGACCGTTCCTTTCAAGGAACCTCCCTCAAAGGCGAAAGCGACGCAGACATGTGGCAGGATCTTCAAAGGCTACCTTTTTTAGGACTTGTATGGAGCTTTTCCTTTATTTACAAATTCCTGGCATGTAAAATAGCCTTGACCTGTATGCCATCCTCTGTAAGAGTACGTTTTAACGTATCAAACCAGACTATAATGGAAACGTTTTTTCCTACCTTATTTGGCATTGACCTACTCCATTCCGTCTTCACGACCAATGGACGCGCACACATTGGCATCAATGGCCAAGGGCTTTCTTTCGCCACAAACATTCAAAATCAAAAAGTCTGAACACTTTTACAGTATACTTCGGTGTCCGAATTTAGCATTATATGCATCGGCTCCGAATCATGTCTTTGGTCAATAGTTGGGTTGCCCGGCTCCTGTGCTTACCACCTTACGTTCCGCTTGTTCGGCTAAGGTAGTAAAGGGAGAACTACTGCGATTGTGTTTCTGGCTCGCCCAGTCAAGCACCTCAGTAGAGAAAGCCGAAAACTGACTGTCATGATGCGGCGAGAGTTGGTCAGCAATTCGGCAACTCACTAAATCTCTAGCGATTTCTTCCATATTACACGAAGGACTAGTCTCCACCCGGTAAGGCGTCTTAAGCACCCAAGTTCGGATAACTGAATGACACAAGGGGCTACGCCTCTAATTCCATTGTCAAACTCCTCTGGCCAAGTGAGAGTGGTAAAGCCGCATAGTCTGATTGACTCGTTCGCTGCATGATCACCTCCTTTATGGACCAAGACATTGGAAAAAGTGTGGTCACGTGCTATTCCGAACACCCTCGTAGCATCTACGTGGGGGCCGAAGCCGACGACTGGCAAACTTTCAGATATAACAAACGACCGCACAGGAGGAAAATAATTTGTAATAAACAAGCAAGCATATTATACATAGGCCTTGTTTCATAAACAAAAAGTCTGGACAACCCGGATACATTCATTCGAACATGAGATCCTTCGAGCATTGACCCTCTATCAAACGGGCACCTTCTAGGACATATTCGAAATAGCGCTCCGGCGTGCGGTGGTCCTTGCCTCCAGGCGGGCCCTCAACTGCCACAACGGCGACCTTCATTTTCTCCCAGTGCATCTTGACACGGGCGAAGGCCATCCGCGCACCTTCTATGCATGCCGACCGCTTGATTGCATCAATTCGGGGTAGCGCGTCGCCGAGTCGCTGCACCAGGCCGAAGTAGCTATTCGGAACGGGTTTGGCCGGCCATAGCTGGGCTATAACATCCATCATGGCCAAACCGGACACCCTATGCAGCTCGACCCATTGCGCCATCTGGTCGTTCAACAGCGACGGGCGCTCTTGCGCCGCGAATTGTGACCAGAATAGCTTCTCCGTCGTATGCCCCTCCTGGGCCCGGAAGAACTGCGAGGCGTCGGCAGCACTCTTCGGAAGATCCGCGAATGCGTTTGGAGAACTCCAAAGTTGAGTGAGCAGGGCATACTTCTCACTGCCGAATTTACTGTGTAAAAGAAAGCGCTTACCAGCCGTTATCTTCTTAGCCTGCTCGATCTCCTCGCGGACCACACGGGACTCGTTCCGCGCCTCCTCGGCTCCCTGGAGCGCCTTGGCCAGTTCGGCCGCTTGGGCTTTATTTTTCTCTTCCAAGGACTCGCACTTACTGGCGGCGTCCTTGAGTGCTTGCTCTACTTCGGTCATCCGCTCCTCGTATCGGCGGCGGGCAGCCTGTTCTGCCTTTAAATCTGCGGCCACTTTGTCAGCAGCTGCTTGGCTTATCCGCGCCTGCTCCTTGGCCTGGGCAAGGTCGCCCTTCAGAGTCTCAACCGCGGCTGCGCTTCCTCCAAATGAACAGGGCAACAAAGGAGCTTAGACTCCGCATGGTATATCATTTCGGGTGTGTAAACATTTTTTATTTTTCTTGAAAACATACCCTATGCCTCATCAAACCTCTTGTTGATGCGGACGAGATCCTCATCAGCCAGCCCCAGCTTCCGCTTAAGCTCGGATACCTCGGCGGCCTGGGCAGCTGCCGCTAACAGTGATGCCTGTTTTTTTCAAAATAGACAAGTACATTACCACCTACGAATACTATCGATCCTCTGTTCGGCCGTTTTTCCACAAACCGAACAGAGTCTCAGGGGCTACCATCTATACACAGGAATATTTTTTCATATGAACAGTGGCTAAAAGTTCTTACATCGCATACCTCGAAACCTGTTAATAGGCTAGTGACGGCTTCGTTCAGCCCGCTCTTGGCGGACTGAACCTTTTCAACCACCCACTACTAGGGAAAACCTTATACACAGAATTTTAGCAGTAGCGCGGGTCAAAAAAGCACGTTGGTGCTAAATAGCAGTAACGTGCCTGTGCAAACCGTGCTACAGATAAAGTCCTAGCAGTAGCGCGCCTGATTCTAAACTCGCTACTACTAAAATTCCCACGGCTTAGCCGATAGAACAAATGCCGCGGCTATGAGTCTTAGCAGTAGCGCACGTTGTACGCGCTACTGCTAAGTAATAGCTGTAGCGCCTTATTAGTAGCACGGTTACCCGCGCTACTAGTGGGCACTAGACCCGCGCTACTACTAGGGTTTTCCCTAGTAGTGACCGCACCCATCAGGGTACGGTGCTCCTCACGATGGAAGCGCGTTGAAGCATCTCTATCAGTGTGTTCGGCGCCTCCGGATTATTGGAGGTCGCCGCCGGAGCTGGCGCTCCCCCCTCCTTTGAAGGGGGTCGCTTATTCGGCTCCGGAGCCACTGGGGCGTCCAGAGTGGTGTCCGGCTGGGGGCCGGATTGGTCGGGGCCCCGGCCATAAGTCTTCATGGGGATTGCATCTCCCATGTTCTCGGCAGCCGAGGTATTACCCTCTGGCGCCATCTTGGCGGTCCCCCGTGCTTCTCCATGGACTGGAGAGGTCCTTTGGGATAATACCTCGGCATCATCCGTAGTAGGTGGTGGGGAGGTTCGCAGAGGCAATTCGCTCTCCATCATCTCCGACGCCAGAGAATTCCCTGACGATGAAGATAGTTGGGGAAGATCGCGGGCCAGACAGCAGCACATGATTTAATATGATCCCCACGATTCGAAAAAGACTGGATGTGTGTAGAGCATCTTTAGATACTTACGACTCAGCCAGGGGCTTGACCCTGGGGCGATGCTTGGGGACGGCTTCGGCGTCCGAATACGAGTCATCGGACAGGGATATTTCCCCCCTCTTGGACGCCTCCGCCTCTGGGTCTACGGAGGCCGCCCTCTTCTTCCCCTTGGGAGGAGGGTTATCTTCTTCCTCCTCCTCTTCGTCCTCGTCTTCGCCCCCCTCATAGGAGGAGGGAGCCTCGGTCCCTCTAGACACGGCGTCCGAAGTACCTTTATGGTGGAGGCCACTTTCGGCCTCCTGGCCTTTCTTCTTCTTGTCCTTCCTCGCCGGCGCCTGGTATGGCGCCGGAACCAGCATCTTCATTAGCAGAGGATTGGCAGGGTCTTCGGGGAGTGGGGCCGGACACCTGATCCGCTCTGCCTTTTTTGTCCAACCTTGTTTGGAGGAGGAATTCCTCAGCATCCCCCCTTCTTTACTTTTGATGAACTAAGCTATGTTCGGAAATTTAATACTTACCTGGGTGGCCGGATGATTGCAGTCGAGGCCAATGTCCTCGGACGTCTTCAACCACGACTTCTGAGTCTTGACGAGCAATTTCCAGATCTCTTTGTGCATCATGCCGAAGAAATGCTGCAGGGTCCGTGGCCTTTCCGGATTAAACTCCCACATTCGGAGAGGTCATCACTGGCATGGAAGGGTTCGACGGACTAGCATCACCTGGATCACATTAGTAAGGCTGGTGTTCTTTTCTACGATACTCTTGATGCGCTTTTGCAGCATCAGCACCTCGTCAGACGACCCCCAGTCCAGACCTTTATTGGTCCATGACGCGAGCCGCACACTACAAAAAAAAGACACATCCGTGACATTTTGGGCCGAACGGATTTTTTCCTGTCATACTTATGACACTTCTATGACGATAATTGCGACAAAACCCGGTATCATCATAGATGTGGTGGCCTCCTACTTATATGACAAAAAATCATGACAGAAAATGGGCTTTTCGTCCTGGGCAGGCCGGAGACGCAGCTACATGACATTCTTTGGGCCGTCCATGACGGAAAAAACCGTGGTAGAAGTGAGGGCGTGGAAAATTTCGGCGAGTTCCCGGTTACGGTGGGTGGTCGGGGGCCGAGCGATGCGCGTTTCTCTCGTACATGTACGCGCGTGTGTCCGAGGCGTTGGGCTCTAACTGAATCCGAGCGAGGCGTCGCCTAACTGAACCCGAGCGATTGCACTGCAGGCTACGCGTTACTGAACCCAAGCGATCGAGCGATTCCGTCGCTACTGCTGCTAACTGAAGCCGATCGATGTTGCCTCTGGATGAACAGTGAGCGCTGCAGGGGGGTTTGGAT